>NC_089323.1:9301665-9359165 GCF_036669915.1 Pocillopora verrucosa | reverse complement strand
CCCAAACCGACAACAAAAAAGCCGTGCTTTCTACAGTGTTCTCGTTGTTTGAGCGGTTTTTCAGCTTTGGTGGCGAAAGAAAACCTACTTAAAACGCCAGCCATTGTTTTGCTTGCAAATTTTTAAATTTTCAAATTTTGTTGAGGCATCCAAGACTTGCATTTGATTGGCTATCTTTGAGTCTCTTTGATTATTGACCAATCAGAATGTCTGATTTGTTACTTTCTTTTCACTGAATAAACCCTCTTCGGCACTGAATTACCTGAAACTGCATTTATCTTAACTAATCAGAACTAAGTAATTTTTCCATGTATATTGTTAACACAAAAAACAGTAAAAACGTTGCTCCGAGTGAGATAAAGCTAAACTCACTCAGTTATCTCCAAACAGGCCCAAAAGGCAGTTTTAGTGCTAGAAAGCAAAAAACAACATAACAACAGCAAACACGCAAACAAGCGTGATTAGCTGCAAAGTAACAGCGTGATTAGCTTCAAAAAGACAGATAATCTGTCTTTAGCATTTTCTCACCTAAAAAGGGTTTTCTACCTGTTTACAGCTTTTCACGTTTTTTTGGCGTTATCGAACAAAGAAAAGAATTTTTTGCCTGGTTGCAGCAAATTGTAGCTATATTATACTCAAAGCACCTTTTTTTCTTCCTTCCCTCTTGATTACTCTGTTCTCAGCTTCATAGCACTACAAACATATTTTCGTTCGTTTGCAACTAGATTTTTTCTCTTTTGAGCTTTATCGCACGTGTATCATTTTTGCATTTGCTTGCCACTAAATTAAGCTGTTTTTAGCGTTATCTCACCGGAGAAAGTTTGCTTCCTGTTTGCAGCTAATGACGCTTGTTTCAGCTTTATCTCACTCAAAACGTTGAAAACATCATATTTTGATCGTGATTTTAACAATTTCGTTTCCTCCTCATTATCATATCTTATTTTATAATGAAAAAAGTTTACAGGTACAAATATCAATGTTGCTGCTTTTTTGAAACTATCCACATTTAATTTATTTGCAGCACCATTACCATTTAGCTGGTGCCGCTAAATTACTATGTAGCTAAATTGTAGCATTGTAAATTGTAGCGTGTATACAGGTGTAATATATAAATATACATAATATTTTTATAATATTGATATATATAATATAATATAAATATACAGGTATAATATACAGGTATAAAAGTATACAGGCACAAATACCAACGTTGCTGCTTGTTTAACACCATCCACATATAATTTATTTGAAGCATCATTACCATTTAGCTTGTGTAGCTATTGTAGTATTCAAATTTGTAGCGTGTAGCATTACCGTATAGGTAAATTGATTATTTTTTTAATTAGACATATTAAAATCAGCCGACATTGAATTTGTTCAAACATTTTTCAAGAAATTGTTTTTTTGTGTCCACATATGATTTATTCACAGCATTATCAGCATCACTCGCTGTAACATTATGGATTATCTTATTTTATAAAATAATTCAAATAGTACGCGCGCTCTGATTGGCCATAAAACCATTTTACATGAGCGGATGTAAACACGGTTTTCGTTCCTCTTTCATTAGTTATTTTATAAAAGAAATGTAAAATAGTTTCCGTGTTTACATAGCCTGGTGTAAACACGGAAACCATTTTACATTTCTTCAATTAGCCATATTCAAATCAGCAGCCATTGCAATCTTTCCATCGGACCCAAAATCTCCTTTATCACTTTTGTCATCTTTTGGACCCCGTGGACCAGTATCTCCCATTCTCTCGTCTAAGACCCTCCAAAACCTGGTGGATCACGTCTACTGATTCCTCTCTTTGTCTTGTGTCACTACCAGCAAAAATACCCATATATGATATATGATTATACTAATTTAACCGATTTTTTTTAACAAGAACCTGACTTTAAAAACTATCATCCGACATTTTTTGAGCTGTTTGGGCCCTTACTTCAAATCCAGCAGTTACACTTATGGGAAAAAAAATTGACGTTCGTCCATTTATTGTCTTTGTCTTCAATATAGACGAACACAGTGTTAAGATTGACGCTACGAGGGTTTCTGTGTATTAAAAGCTGTGTTTAAAAGAGATTTTATAAACACCAGATATATTAAGAGTTATATGACCAGTTAATGTTTTGAAAGAGAAATAGACACTTTTTGATATTAAACTATTGGCTCCACTTGAGAGATCGTATTATGTTGCTATTATTGTGTGAAGGGTTATTACAATAAAAGTAAACACTTTCAGTTTTGTCGTCAGACACTTTCTTTGTGATGGGATTTTCATCATTAACAGCATCTTGTATTTTGAGCTCTTGGGTCATTTTAACTTACCTACTGTGAGAAATTGAGCGTACCATTAGTTATTTTCATGACTACGTTGATGCACCCTTGTTTGCTGGGAGAGCCATGATGGACTCGTCTTCTTTCAGACTTTTAAATGCATCTCGCATATTCTTTGTGATGCATTTGAGAAACTTACCAAGACCGGAAAACCAAACAACAGTGCCGAACCGGCCAACGAGTTCAAAGCTACTGCGGTTTTACCTTATATGATGTTCGTTTTAGATCGTTCAAATAATCAAACTGGCTTAAAGAGTTCAATTGGATAAACAGTCTTTATGGCGAGACCAATTTAAACTGCTTAAATTGTACAACATATATCCATTGGTTGAGGTCATTAAAAGGCCATACAACATTCAATGGTTAAACCAAACTATGCATAGCTGGCTTAAATGGTTCAACCAGACAAAATGCATTGCTAGCTTAAATGGTTTAACTGCACAATCTACACAATCTACCTTAACTGATTCACGTAGTTCAAATAGTCAAACTAGCAACAATAGCAAAACCGCAAAAAATGCAGAATTTACCTTTAATGGATATAGTAGTTGACATGGTTAAATTAGCTTAACTTGTTTAACTGGACAAGTTGAAAAATTAGCCTTAAAGGGTCAACAGGTCAAATAGTCAAACCAGCACAATCTATCTTAATTGGGAGAAGTAGTTTAAAGGGTCATACTAGGATCAATGATTCAACTGGACAAAATGCGTAACTAGGTTAAATGGTTAAATAGTCACACTAGCGAGCAAAGTGTCGCATAGTCAAATGTCAAACCTACTGCAATGGTTTAACTGAACAAAATACATAACTAGCCTAAATTGTTTAACTGCCCAAATGCACAATCTCGATTAAATGGATCAGCTGGCTAATATCTTAAACTAGCAATAACGATGGCCAGGATTGCAAAGTCTATCTTTATTCGTTGAACTAGCTTTATCGGTAAAACTAAATTAACTTGACGAACTGCATAAATTGCATCATTAGCTTAATAGGTTTAATAGCAGGAAATACTTAATGATTAATTTAAGTCGTTTAAATAGTCAGTAGTTTAATTGGTTGAACTGGCTAAAGAGTAAAACTAGGGAGGACAGTTAAAATGCACAGATTGCAGACTATCTTAATTTGCTGTGGTAGTTAACATTGTCAAAGTAGCTCAAACTGCACAATCTTGCTTAATTGGTTCAACTGGCTAAATGCTTAAAGTAGCTAAAAGAGTAGAGCTACAGAAATTGTACAATCTACAGGAATTATTTGCGGTAATTAAATTAACCAAACTAGCTTCAATTGATTAAAAAATGCAACTCAACCTTAAATGGGCCACTACACAAACTGTAATAACTAGTTTAACTGATTGAAGAAGTTGAAATAGTCACACTATTGATTCAACCTGCTAAATAAAGAAAGTAGCAAGAACGAATTGAATGCGGACATTGCACGATCTATCTTAACTGGTTCAGGTAGGTTAGATGATCTAACTATCTCAAATGGTTTAATCAGACAAAATGCACAACTACCTTTAATAGTTAAAGTGGCTAAAGGGTCAAACAAAGGAAAAAAGTTCAACTACACATATGATAGTATCTAATTTAATTGGTGAAAGTAATTCAAACGGTCAAACTAGCTTAAATGATTCAACTTTACAAAATGCCTTATCTGCCTCATTGGTTTAACTGGTTAAATGGTTAAACTAGCTAAAACAATAAAACTGCACAAATTGCAGGTATATCTTAATTCGTTAAACAAGTTAAAATAATCAAACTACCTTAAACGCATTGACTGCACAATTTGCATTCCTAGCTTAATCAGTTGAATAACACGAACTGTACATAAGTAAAAAGTAAAGCCTTTATACGGGCCCAAGTGGCCCATGGTGCCGGTGCTTAACTCCGGTTTTCTCTTAACATGTAGCGGCTAGAAGTATTGCTACTCCCCCTGGATGAGATGCTAGTCCATCGCAGGGTTACCCCCAGCACATTTGCCGGTACCCATGACCCCGGCCATGGTTCGAACCCGGACAGCCCGATCCGGATTGAGCGCACTAACCACCGCGCACAGTCTAGCTTAATTGATTCCAGTAGTCAAACTAGTTTTATTGGTTGAACTGGTTAAATAGTCAAACTAGAGAAAAGAATTAAACTGCAAATATGCAAAATCTGTGTTAATTGCCTGTCGTTGTTCAAATGGTCAAACTACCCTAAATGGTTCAACCAGACAAAATGCATAAATAGATTAAATGTTTTCACTGCTCAAACTGCACAATCTAGGTGGATTCATTCAAGTAGTTAAAATTCTTGAACTACCTTGTGACGATAGTTTTCTCGCCCCAAACTGGAAAACTGCCTCTTCGCGGACGGCACAATAACAACTGGGGGAAATAACTCTGTAGAGGCGACTTGGCAGCGAGAACGGAAACTCGTCACGATTTCCTGGTACACGGAGATCTACTTCTAGTAAGCTTGTACGGACGTCAAGGATAAGACAATCTTTGGGTTCCACAGTACTTTTATTCTAGGTCAGGCCAACAAGCGACATGACCTCTAGCATACTCTAGTTTGTAATCATCAAAGCTGTACAAGGTACTTGCTTAAGAAGTAACTGGTGTGAACTGCTATTGTTACGCAAATCGCAATATTTGAATAAGGACACAAAGGAGCGGAAAAAAGTATCTTTGAAGTTAAACGAAAACTACTTAAATATTCCATCTGTTTCTACGACGGAAAGAATCTCAAAATTAAAAAGACGGATGCAATAAACTCTAGGCCATTAAAGTAGGAAACCTAGGTGCGAATTTACAACTCTGGTATGGAAAACAATACCTATCTTAATTGCAGTAGCGCAGCTCAGGAGATAAAAAACGGAAAATCAATTAAAGTTTCTGCTTATTTACGCAAGATTGGTTTGGAAACCATCGCATGAAAAGAAATTAAATTTACGAGTATAAACTCAGCTGCTGTCTACCATGAAAACCAATGTTTGCAGAAAGACCATTAACACTTACATTTACCTAAAAAAAACCATGTAATAAATAACAAAAGTGCCGACAACCAGGTGCATATGATGAAAGCGAGTAACAACAAAAATCTATTCAAAAGCTACTGTGGTTTTTATGGATTTTTTTGATTTATTAAAATGAAAGGAATTGAAATGGTTAAATGCGAAAGTTTATGAATAAATATGTTCCGAATAACACATACGGGAAAATCAATGAATTTTCCCGTAACAACCTTAAATAAAGAAACTAGATAAAATGCATATCTTGTTTAATAGGTTCAATTGAAGAAACTTCACATTTTAGCTTAACTGGATCACTATTTAAATAGTCACAATACGGGAAACAGTTAAACTGAAAAAAATTGCACAATCCATTCTAATAGGTTGAGGTAGTTCAAATTGTTTAACTAGCCTATTTTGACTATCTTAACTACTGGAATCACTTTGGGCAGATTGTGCAGATTGTGCAGATTGTGCAGTTGAACCATCTATGATCAATTGTGTGACTCTAATTAGTTTCCAGAAACTAGCTAAATTGTTCTAATTGATTTAAATGGTCAAACTAGCGAAAACGATTAGACTTGACAAACTACACACTAGCTAAATGAACTTAACTGGTTACAAAGCTGATATTACCTGAAAAAAGCACAAATTAGTTAAATTTAATCAACTGATTAAAAAGAAGTTACCTTAAAAGTGGCTAAGTGTGAAAACTAGACGAGTAAGCACACCTGGTTAAAATGGTCAAACAAGGTCAAACTAGCTATTACAATTGATAAAATTAATATACTAAAGCATGTATAATAGAAAAGCATTTAGCTTGAAAATTGCCCTAAAAAAAACCTTTAGATGCCCCCAATGGCAACGTTTATTTTACAGTTTAAGGAGTGATCCATCTTGCTGTGAAAAGGCGTTCGCGAACCTCTCACGAATGCGTGAGATCAAACTTGGCCAAACTAGCTTGATTGGTTAAATAATCAAAATAGTGAAAACGGTTTAACTGCGCAAATTACTCAATCTATTTTAATTGACTAAAGTAGTTGAAATAGTCAAAGTATTTTAAATGGTCCAACTGCACGAAATGCATAACAAGCTTAAATGGTTTACCTGTTTGAATAGTCAACTGCACAAATTACAAAATCCATCTTAATTAAAATATGATCAATGGTTCAACAAGACAAAATGCGTTACTAACATAATAGATACAACTGCACAAAGTGCACATTCTACTTTAATTGGTTCAACTCGTTAAATAGTTAAAGCAGCGAAAGTAGTTAAACTGCACAAATTGCATAATCTATCGTAATTAGTTGAATTACCTCGGTTTGTCAAACAACCTTTAATTGCTGACTTGTAGAAACCACGCTGTGGAAGTGCAATCTCTTTTAACTCGTTGAGTCGTTCAATGGTCATAATTATTTAAATGTTGAACAGGACAAAAAGCATCACTCGCTTAAACTATTCAAAAAGACAAGACACATATCTATGATAGGTTCAATTGCACAAAATGCACAAACTAATTTAAACCAGTTCAATTAGTTAAAATGGTCAGACTAGTGTAATAGGTTCAATTGCATAAATAGTACGATCTAGCCTAAACGACTCAAATGGTTGAAAAGGCAAACTAGCAAAGACAGTTTACTTGCACAAATTACACAATATTTGATTGCTTGAAAAAGTTCAACTAGTTTAGTTGGTCAGATTAGCTAAAACGGCTCGTCTGGATAAAATACACAAATAGTTGAACTGGATCAATTGGAATAGTTCAAATTGTTCATGTATAAAAAATGTACAAAGTGCACAAAGTAGCCGAATTGGATCAACTCGTTGAAATGGTCAAATTAGGTTAATGGTTCATGTGGACAAAATGCACTAATTTGACCATTTAACAAAGTTTAACCAATACAACTACTTTATGCATTTGTTTCCACAAATCGTTTAAGCTTGTTAAACCGTTTTATACCGTCAAACCAACTAAGCAAATTTTTGCACTATTCTGAAAACAGAGTGAATTTCCACAGTAGCTAGACAATGCTGTCTGCAAGCCAAAAAAAAAGTATTTCAGTGGCATATAACCTTAAAAGTTAGTCTTCAATGACATAAAGGTGAAAACAGCCCATATTAACAACAGACAAACGAAAACCTTGTTTTGCATTAAATAAAGCTCAAAACAGCCCACTTTAGCGTCAAAAGAAACAAAAACATATTTTCGGTGAAAAAAGCCAAAAACTGCCCAATTTACAAAGAAAAACCCAAAAACGTTGTTTACCGTGAGATAAAGCTGAAAACAGCGTAGCTTTAAAAGAAAAATAAAAAGAATGTTTCCGCAAAAACGCTGAAAACGGCGCAATGTAGCAACAAAAGAACGAAAACATGTTTTTGTGCGAAAAAGCTTAAAACAGGGTAATTTAACAAAAGAAAAAGCACGAACGTTGTTTTCCGTACGATAAAACTAAAAAAGGCCAGTTTAGCCCAAGAAAAAACCATTAAAACATGTTTTCAGTACGAAAAAGCTGAAAACAGCGTAGTTTAGAAGCGGAAAGGAAAAACGTTTTCTGCGTGAAAAAGCTGAAAGACACATAATTCAGTTGCAAGTAAACGAAAATTTGTTTTTGGTGCCAAAGAGCTGCGAACAGCGTAATTTGGGCTCAAAAAGCAAAATCATGTTTACTGTACGATAAGAAAAAACGGCGTTATTTACTCACAAAATGCGAAGAAACTGTTATATCAGAAAGATAACGCTTAAAACTTCCCAGTTTAAATGCAAACAAACGAGCACATGTTTTCAGTCGCTAATTTGACAATTAAAATTTCCTATTAAAAACAAAATTCACAATCGAGATAAGTTGGCCCAACTTGTTAGAATGGTCTAACAAGCTAAACTTTCTAATGTAAAAAAAAAAAACAGGGGAAAAAACAGGACACAAACTAGATTAATTGCTTCAACTGGTTTCAATGATCAAGCACGCGAAAACAGTTAACCTGCACGAAATGTCGGTTCTGGTTTGACTATTTAACCAGCCAAACCAATAAAGTTTTTAAGTACGTAAGCCAATCCAGCTACATACTGCAGTTTGCGCAGTTCATTAATAAAAGCTAGTTTGACCATTTTAACTACTCGACCAATTCAGATAAATTGTGCATTATTTCAATTCAACTGCCTTTCCAGTTTGGCTATTTAACAAATTGAGTTATCTAAGCGAGATTGTGTAGTTTTAGCAATTTAATCTCTTAAACTAGTTGAGTTTACCCAATGGACTTGAGTCCATTTAAATCATTTAAGCTACTTTGATTACTTGACCTACTTCAGCCTGTTACAGACTGAGTACTTTGTGCAGTTTAACGGTTTTCGTATTTAACCAGTTGAACCAATTTAGCTAGTCTATGCAATTAAACCTATCAATCTAGTTATGCATTCTGAGTAGTTGAACCATTTGAGCTAGTTGGACCATTTGAACTACTTCAACGGATTAAGATAGATTTTGCAGTTTGTGTAGTTTAACCGTCTTCGCTGGTTTGACTTTTCAACAAGTTGAATCAATAAAGCTAGTTTGGAAATTTTCCTTATTTAAACCAAGTCATTTTGATTGTGTATTTTGTGCAATCGAACCTATTAAGCTGGTTATGCATTTTGTCTTGTTGAACAATTTAAGCTGGTGATGCATTTTGTCTAGTTTAACCAATAAAACTATTATAATTGTTTGAACGACTTCAAAGAATTGAGATAAGTTGTGCTTTTTGTGCAGTATAACTGTCCTCGCAAGGTTGATTATTCAACCACTAAAACTATTTCAGTTAGAAATGCATTTTTTTCGGTTGAGCTTTTTAAGCCAGGTTGACCATTTTAATTCCTTCTAGCAAATAAGATGTATTGAGACATTTGTGTATTTATACTGTTTTTGCCTCATTGCGTTTTCAACCAGTTGAAGTAATTAAACTAGTTTGACCATGTTAACTACATGAACAAATTAAGCTCGATTGCTTACTCGAACCATTTGGGTTAGCTATGCAGTTTGTCCACTTGAATTATTAGGGTAGATTGCATTAAAACCATTTAAGCTACTTATGCATTTCTTCTAGTTGAACCATTTTAGCTAGTTTGACTATTTGATTTACCGAAACGATTTAAGATAGATCATACAATTTATGAATCTAACTGCTTTCGCTGGTTTGACCATCTAAAAGGTTGAACTGATGAAGCTATGTTGATAATTCCGTAATTACTTCACCCATTTTTCTAGATTGTGCAAAACCAAATTAAGACCTACTCAAAATCATGATGTAATTAACGTAACATCTAAACCGTTGGTGTGAAAAGTAGGATCAATTTGCAATTGTAGCTTACAGGGACCAAATATGAGTAAGTGACCAATCACCAACAAATGAACTAGGTTGGAATTCATACGGATTGTTCTTTTCAAAATTTTTCGTTCTCAAAACGGTTAGCGAAATCATTCCCTCCGAGCGTTAATGCCGGATCGATTATTTACATTCATTGGTAACCAAATATTTATCTCACTACGATAAAGTCGCTCAGAGATATTTGCTTTAGCCCAAAATCAATAGATACTTCCATAATATTAGGAAACTTTATTTCTGACTGGTAAGCTGATTTAAGCTGGTAAGCGCACTTTGATTTAAAGAAATCTGAAAGCCTTCCAGCTTAGGGAACGGATTCTTTTGTTTTGCAGACCCAGATGTAACATCTGGCTACGAGGAACAAAAGTCTAGTTAACATGTAGACTTGGCCAAAACTGATTTAAGTCCTATCGCTACAGCTGTTTTTTAGACATAATTATCAGATACAATTTAACGTTGAATCTTTAGTCTGTCTCAAAAATATGTCGTTTTTCAGCAGCTCCACAAGAGGTGGTGGAGACTCTCGGGGTCCTCATTGCAGAAAGAGTATTTAATGCTTTCCTTTAATCCTATTCTAGTTAGAAAATAATTTGCTGGTAACCTTCTATGCAAGAATATAAACTGAAATTCTCTAATTTTTTTACTTTTTGAACAATAATAGGCTAACATATAGACCGTGCTCCAGTTTGTTTCGTTTTTGTTCTGCTCTGCTGCCGTTTGATCGGGACACGGTTCTTCGCTACTATAAGTTCTTTTATGAACGAGTCGGCAGAATTTTTGAGAATGTATTGACGTTTTCGGAAAGCTTTCATATTTGTTGCCAGTGTTTGTATTGCAATCTCTTCTGTATACATTCCACAGAGATTTCAATGCAGAAACTACTCCAATATATACTGTATCGATGTATTTTGTGATCCACGTGGTTTTGATAGCCTTGCTAAAAGATTGAATAACAATCATTTTTAACTCGTGAATTGCGCGCATGCGCAAGAGCGAGTTATAGATACGATGTGGGGAATGGAATTCGCTCGCTCGCTCGATTGGTCGATTCCTGTAAACTTTTTTTAGATTTTAGGCTTTTGAGTGCATTTTATAGTTTTTGGCGAGCAATAAACAGACGAAATGGCGACCTTTTTTGCTAAGAATAGTGGTGGGGTGAAAAAGAAGCCAATGATAATCTTAAAAGAGTTTTTTTTTTTCGTTTTAGTTTCAACAAGCGGCGCCAGCGACTGGCAGGCATGCAAGGATTCACACTGAAATAACAGAACAACCTTCGTTTTTCATAAAATTGTAATTTACAATCCTTGAACTTGAAAACAATCCGAAGATTCATTGAAAATATCACTTACTGCGAAGCGCTCGGAGTTTACAGATGTTCAAAAGCTTTTTCTGTTATAGCGTGAGATTGAGGACAAAATTGATCATTACGTTTCGTCGCGTGTGTTTTTCCTGCGTGAAGCAACAAAAGATGCCGGCGACTGACGAAATAACAAGTTAACACGAAAATCAGATAACACCTAAACAAACAATTTTAGCGACCGATTTCAGTGAATTTTTGAAGAAAAATTTTCTTTTAAGTTTTTAAGACAAATTGAAGATTCAACATACATACAACGTACTAAAATGCGAAAGTTACACACCACGAAATTGATAACTAGGCCTGAAATGAAATTCTATCTTGTTATTGATTATACGTTGCCTAGCACGTGACTTAAATCTACCCAGGCGGAGATCCAAAATGACGGTGGCAGGCTTGGCTTAATTATATCACTCAAAACTCGTTCCCGTTTGTCTCATTTGATAAAGAGGGAATCGTTAATGTTTTCATTAAGACAGTATTGCCTCGATTTTCTAATATTTACAACGAAAGACAGTAAATTTCACTTTTCACCCACATTTACTTCCAACCTTTTCTTTTGAACCAGAAACAAAAATGATAGACGTTTAAAACACATGACATCATCCACCTTGTCAAATGTAATAGCATGATCATTTCAATTGTAATGCCTTCTTATCCCAAGGTTACTTTGTTTCTTTGCTACATTAGCGAACACTGAACTACTGCTCGTCCTCTAGATATGACAATCAACCACAAAATTCCCTAAACCAGATAACATTAAACATAATCTAAAAAATCATGTGTCAATTCACGAGTTTGCTCACAGAGCACTTTGATTAAACTTCTTCCGCATAGTCTTTAATCATTACACTTCGTTTAATTTTGTCACCTCTTTTCCACAAAAAATTAATTGAAGAGTGTGTTTATTTCATGGATGATTTTCTCACTAAAGCATAGGGTAGTCATAATGTAAACGAGTCGTGAGGCAACAAGACTTTTTAAGACTGTGATTTTTCCTTAGAGAGTTAGTCTGCGATATTTCCAGTCACTCCGGATATTTCGGACTTTTTCTAATTTCTAAATGTAGTTTAAATGAACAGCAGCTTCGGGATCTGTTGATAGCCATGTGCCTAAGCTTCTAACTTTATTCTGTGTCCATTTTAAATCTCTTTCAGGGAGGAGATTTGTGTCCTTTCCGCTGTTGACGCCAATCCGAGAGCTTCGGTTTTCTTGCTGTTAAGTTTTGCCAAAGTTCTCAATTACAATGAGAGCAGCTGTTAGGGATTTCTTCGATCCAATTAATATGAACGTGGTATCATCAGCATACTGACTTACATTTATTTCCGTGCTTTTGACAGATATAGCTTTAATATTATTATTTCATCTAATTTCTTTTTCAAGAATCTCAGCTGTCAAAACGAAAAGATAAGGAAATAGAAGGTAGCCTTGCCTAACTGCTCATTTGATTTTGAAGATGTTGCTTGTCCAGCCGTATTTTATGGCGCAACTTTCTATGTCACTATAAAAACATTTCCAGCTCACGAAATTTTAGGTCAAAGCCCAAATATTCAAAGGTTTGGAACACGAAGGGCCATTTAAATGTATAAAAACCTTTTTCAAAATCTAGAAGTAAGATTAGCAGAATGTTTTCCTTTGTAAATCTGTTTTTCGTGAAACCAGCCTGATCGCTACCGATTAAGTCAGGGAGATCGTTTTTTCAGGCGATTTGCAAGTGATTTCGCTGCTATCTTATGATCACAGTTTAGGAGAGTCATAGGTCTCCAGTTCCTAATGTAAAACGGCTCTGTTTCTTTTTAGGGTAGGAGTTTAATAGTGACTCGCTTTTGTGTGATGGAGAGCTGGCCTGTGTCGTATCCGTAGTTTAGAGCTTTACAAAGTATATCTGCTATGTCTTTCTAGAAGATCCTATAGAATTATGCTGGCCAACCGTCAGATCCTGGGGTTTTTTCCAGCTCCATAGATTTCAATGCTGCCAGAAATTCTTGCAGCAGCAAGACAAATCATGACATGGTAAAAGTCGGATCGATTTGCGCAGGTCTGGTCTCGGCCTTCCTGATTCATCAATTCTTCTTCTGAAAACGTTCAACCATGAATACGACGACACCATTATCAGAAGCCATGCATTTTGACCGAGGAGCTGATCACCGACGCAAGAGCTCTGAATACGAATCCAACCATTGAACCCATGAGACCTGGTAAAATTCCGGCGATTTTACTTCCAATAGTCTTAAAATAATCTTCGACTGCTTTGACAACAGACCTTAAGCCTCTTATCAATAAACTCACAATCACTCCGATTGTTGTTCCAACTGCCAGGCTGTGACTGTAAAACCGTATTTCTTGAATGTGTTTCTCATTCTCTCTTGATGAAGAGCCTTCTTCAAGTTCTTCTCTCTCTCATTCTCAAGAGCATCGATCTGTTGTCTCTTCTCGGTTATCCTTTCTCTTTCTCTTTCTCGTATATTTTGGTCTTCAGTCTCATAATCAGCAATCTGCTCATCCTCTTGAATGGATTTCTGCAACTCCTCGATGTTGTTATCCTTCTGAGCAATCAACTCCTGACGCTTTGGACCAAGACTTTTATTGAAACGATCGAGGAAAGACTTGAAAGGTACCATTTGTTTTGAAAATTTCATATTTACCTGAAGCTCTCTGGCCATAATCATCGGAAACTGCAAAAACTCTTCCTTCCTTTTCAACTCTGAGTTTGGTAGGTTTTCTATCTGGGTATTTCAAATACAGTTTTTCAGGCGCGCTTATGAGTGCAACGATATTAACCGATGTGCCTTTAATGAAAGATGTTTCAGCTGTTTTTGACCCTCTCTCTTCACCCTTGCTCGTTGTCGTCATCGGAATTTCCTAACCTGATGGCCCTGGAGTGGAATTGTTATAAGGTTGAAAAGGTGTTGTATTTCCATCATCATCATCATCATCATCGCCGTCATTGTGTTTCAGTAGATGATCAGTATATTCAGTCATCCATTTTAAATAGAATATCTATTGATAAAATGGGAGTCAGTGAAAAACCAAACCAAGGTTTGAAAGAAAGAGGTCAAAGTGTCTCAAGGCTGACCGCACAATTTACATCGTGACATACAATCCGATCAAAGCATCTCCAGGTGAGACACTTAATGTTCCAGTTCCAAAGCTTGAAGACGTAGTTGTCCTTGTGACAGGATCTCTTTCACTCATCTTTGACTTGGTAGTCAGTGGAACAATGTTGCAAGAGCTCTTGTTGACGGTTTGAACATGAAATTCGCAGGAGAAATCGTGCAAGACACCAACGGCCGCAACGGCTTTTTAAACTCTATAAGGACCTCTCCTTAACTGAGAATGAGAGAGCTAGCATGTTGAGAGGAAGTATTCAGTCTGTTGATCTTTCGAAGATCGGATGCAATGCTCGAGATAAGAAGAAATTTGGAGTTGACAAGGGGAGTAAGCTCAATGATTTTTATGAGGAAAAGTACAGCATTCCAATCGATCATGAGATTCTGAAGAATCATAGAGTCTTCTTCCCAAGAGCTCTTTCTGATGAGCTTGTTTTTGAACTCAGACTCAAACCTGCCAGCAATGTTGTGATAGGATCTTACAAGGCACAGCTTGGCTATGAATTGACAAACATCGAGCTTGACTATGAATTAATTCTCAGTCAAAAACTGGCTGATGAAGCGAGATCTAACTACACAAATGGAAAGAGACTCATGTACGAGTACGTCACTTGTCTCAAGGACACTTCAACAGCGAAAGCGACTGACACGATCATCAATGAAAGCATCAGTGTTCCGAGGAGGTCAATGAAAGGTCTTCTTCTTCTATTCTACGAGCCATATGTCGCGGGTTCGAGAGACAGAGAGAAGACATTCAATCCTGACATCACTGAGGTGAATGTGGTTGAGTGGAATTCCGAATAAGGTTTACAGTCAAAGAATGAAGACAAGGGACACGTGGGAAGAAGTCCTCAGAAAATTTGCTAAGGAAACAGCGCGATGAATGCAACAGACTTTTTAAGCTAGAGACAGATTCGGTCTTTTCATCGATCTCAAGAGTATGAGAGACTATTATCTTCATGGAAGTAGATTGAAATTGGTTGATACGAAAGAAGGAGTCCAGCCCGCAATTAAAAGGAAGGCATCAGGTTCAGGAAATGTGAAATATGACATCTTCATCCTCTTTTTAGAAGTTCAGCTCGACACCATCAATAGGGAGCTTGAGAGGTGTGACCTATTAACGAGACATATCATTTATAAATACACAATTTTGACAGAGGAACAAATAAAGGCACACCACGACCTCTTTATCAGAAGATACAATATCGATGTTGATCCTGTCGTAAACTGCAAAAAACTACGTGAAGCAAAGGCATGAAATATTCACTGAGGCGATAAAAAAGATTTCCCTTTCACGCGAACGACGACAAGAGGATCGTTCAAAATGATATTTTTACCCCCTTCAGAACTCAGCAGCAGGACATGGTCAAAAACGTGAAGGAGGGTGTGAAATATTTTACAGGTCACGATTCTTTGAATAATTCAAGTTGCCTTTAAAATCATGGTTGATTTCAAAATGTGCAAGAACTGTTTTTTTAAATCAACCTTGACTCCAAGGTTGGCATCATGAGTTGCCTTTAAAATCAAGGTACAAGGTTTTATGGCCAATCAGAGCGCGCCTACTATTTGAATTATTTTATAACTATTACTTTGTTACATGGTTTTGAGGAAATTTTTATGGTTAACCTTTTTTACGACTGACAGTTAAATTTGTCAATTTTTACATCACAGGAATTCAGTAAAAAGGAAAACAGTATAAAATCATTTCGCAGTTACTTGACAATAAATAGATTTGCAAGCTCTAGTTGCTACACGGTTGAAAGAGGAATTTTTGCTGTTTTTTTACGGCCAACAGTCAACAACAAAGAAGCTAGAGTTGCTCTCGGCTACGCCTCGAGCAACTCTTACGCATCTTTCGTGCTCTCCAAACTTCCCAAGTGCTTCATATCTCGACGAACGCACAGCTGACGTATGAACCTTTGTTTTATAACATTTTCAACCCGGTGGAAATTTTTTTTCCTCAAGGAATGTGTTTGCTGACGTCATGAGCGTGCACAATAGGAATATGAAGCACGCTCGCGCTATTGAATTTGATTAGACAAATTTACTAGCTATGTTATCATTTATCTTTTACGCCCACTGAAATCTAGCACTTGGGCAGGGCAATTGAACATGATTTTGTCCTAGGGGCGGGAACAAATCTTCAAAAGGTAAAATTCGTAAGGTGGGGGGATGTCGAGGCTTTGAATTGATCGACGCATTATTTTTCCTTCTCGTATAATAATATTAATATCCCTCCGTCCAATGATGTAATCTGTTTCATAATCACCGAATATAACCCTGCCACGATGTCTTCATTAACTCACTACACAGCCTAATGATTTTTCCGTTAAGGATATCTACCATAGGGGTTTTCAACGGAGTGGGGGTGAGTCCTACTAATATTGTATCTCTGCTTTTCAGTTGCGATTTTCACAAAGTTCAGCTTGGTTTTTCCGCGCGGAAATGAAAAGCCCTAAACTAATTTTGATATCCTCGAAAACAGCTTTATTTTTACTTATCATGAGCATAACACTTAACCAATTCTGAGTTATACCGCATGGGAAAAATATTAGTTGAAAATTTGCTGCGAAAGGTGACGTTTGTATTTTGAAATATTGGTGACTTTCAAAAGTGTTCCGTGAGCTCCAAATTGAATGAAATGGTGCCGTTTTAAACAGCCATACCTCAATTTCTTTGATACAAATTTGTCAAATTGATACGAGCTTTCTTGTTTTCATAAGCAAAGTTCGTTTGCCCCTACTTGGGGCACTAGTTTTTGCCATTTAAGGCAACCGATGCTCGTTTCAGTTTTTCGTTAATTTTCTAGAATAAAGAGGCAAGTCAGGAGAGAAAGACCTTGCCACGTTTCTAAGTTCACCTACAAGGTATCGCTGACTGAAATGTGAGAACAGTCATTTTTCGGTCGATGTGCCACCTTTGAAACGGTCTTGAAGGAAAGTCACCTGTAAGCCGCCAGATTGAGCAGCCAGTGGACTAGGACTTCAAAGTTGGAGGACTGCTGAGTGTCCAAGCGCTGGGTATGGAAGGGTTGCAACTGACGCTGCCAACGCCTGCTCACTAGCAATACCACAGTCATACATTTAGCAAGGAGATCAACCTCGGCTGGTTTGGCGCCAGTTTTCCGCGATGTATCTTCAAAAGAAAACAACATAAAAGCACGTCACGCAAAATATGGAGAGAGAAGTACAAAAATTCATAGAAATCTGTAAAAGGAAACAAAAGTAAGGAAAAGGAAGAATTGATACATTTGGAGCACATACCTTATTTGACTATGGGCATTCTTTTCATTTATTATTTGTTTTGAGCTTTATCAAAAATGTTGTACGCTTTTGAATTACCGTGACCTACTTGCTTGCGGGATTGCTTATAATTTCTGTACAACAACTTGGTTCTGACAGCCTAAAATCACCCAGTCACTACAACGTTTGCACTTGCGCTGACGTTTTGCACAAAATACCATGCAGGCTCTCGCTTTGACTTCCACTGCCTGTAGCATTTTCTCATAATGTTACTCCACCATTTCACTCATTCGTGATTCCATTGCTCACTTGGAAGCTATCAAGCAATTCATAGAAGGAAAAGATGATAATCTACTTAGATTGGCCTCGAAAGCAAATCAATTTTCTTGTTTTCGAGAATTAAGAATTGTAGCACATAAAAGAGGAGCAGTTTTTTAGTTTCTTTTTTTCATTAAAAAAAAATCTATGTTAGCGTGTAGAGTGGTATGTTGCTCACACCAATCAGATCGCCGCATTTGGGTATCTCGTACTAATCAGATTGCCACCTTAGGGTATGTAACTCGCACCAATCGTATCACAGCATTTGGATACCTTGCACCAATCACAGCATTTGGGAATTGTTTTCTTCCAACTGATATCATGGAATTAGGGGGCTGTGCACAGAGAATGACATAAACAATAAATTGCGGGCTCATTTGATAAGTGTAATAGTTTGTGGCCTTCGCGAGAGCCTCGTCGATTAAGGTCGCGGTTTATCGAGATATGAAAGATTTGCATCATTTGTATCATATTTAAGTTAAAACGTGTTTTTCCGCTCCTTTACTCTCAACTTCCAACGCAACATAGCCAATCACTGCACCACATGAACATTAGGCAATTTTTCACATGCTTGAATTAAATTCCACTAATCAAATTCCAGTTTGCCAAATTAGGTTTCGCTCCGTTACGTGTCATTTCCTTGTGAACAACCTGCATTTAATCACTCGTTCTAACCGCATTGAAAAAAAATTCACATAAAATTAACTACTAAGAGTGAATTTTTTTCACGCAATTCTCCTGCGTTTTTAATTTTTTTCTAAGAATAAAATTGGCTATTAGCTACCTTGAACTTAATCCAATCGCGTGTTAATTCCTTGTAAACAACCTGCATTTTTATCACGTATTTCACAAATAACATGAACAACCATTAAAGGAGCCAGCCCTCTTTGAAACATTATCCTTTTCTCTTGTTAAATGTGTCTTCATTTATTTTTTCGAGATTGCAATATATCTTTGGTTAGGGTATATTGGAGATACAACAGAATTTCAGTTCACTTTTCGTAGTAGAATTACGTGGAATTATATATTTTTAGGCAACTAACTGTAAAGATTAATTTTGATTTTCTCTCTTTTAGAGGAACGGCAGTAAGCGTAGTCTCTTTCGCAAACGTTATTTGGTCTCAGCAAGCACGCAACGCGCTCTCTCTCCAACGGGGAATAGATGGCGTTGTGTGACGAGACCAAACAACTGTTGCAAGGGGAGACAATGGTAAGTATGGCACCGATACATTCTAATTTTGCTTAGAAGTAGTTAGACAATAGAGACAATAGACCACAAAATACCTCTGTGAGTTCAGATACGTTACGCTTTTTTCTTTCTCTTAAAGTGAAGTAATGCCATATTTTCGTCCGTTTGAAAGCTATGCTCTTTTTCTGTTACAAAAAATGAACACATTAGGCACACAAAGTGCCCCATCTCAACCCGCCCAGCCGAGGAAATAACTCTTGCATGCTTCGCATGCCTATGTTTTTATTTTCACGGGAAAGGAAACGGGGAGTAGCGTAAGCCCATTTCCTGAACGTCGGCCTGTAATCGAGGCCACTGCGGCGGATACATGATTCGCTCATGATTGGCCACAAAGAAGGGGAGACTACAATCCTCATTTTCCCTACTCTACATTTTTCACTTTCGAGGTTTTCCACCTGTTACTCTCTTTCCCACTCTCCAGTCATTCTTGAAGTCGTACCCTACCTGACGAAAAATATCGATTTTCGCTGTTGTTTTGTTTTTCTTAGCGGTAGAGACTGTGCTCGACGGATTGCAATATGTTAAAAATTATCGTGTAATAAGTTAAAAATAGACATGTCGTTACTGAGCGCGTTATCATATGCGAAAGAACGATGCTAGAGTCGGCCAATAATCGTTCAGAAACCCGCAACGTCATAAGGACCATTTCACGATGCTCGGGGAGGGGCTAAGTGGGAAATTTATTTGGGGTAATCTTCTCCTATACTTATCCATGATTACTGAAAATTTTGTACCTAATATTGAAAAAGTCTTTCAGATAGGAAATTTAGAGAAACTTTTGTGTTTGCTAAGCCATGAAGGACCTATTTTAACTGCATTCTTTTATAAATAGCACACTACCCTGCACAGTATGTAAATCAGGTCGCAGCAGGTCAATCAAGTATCTGAAACCACGAGAGCGGCTCGAGTGTTGCTGTAGTTCGTATTTTCAGAGAGCTAAACCTGTGTGTGTAAACTTTCTTAATTCATCAATCAAAACAAATCCTACTTTCCTAGATGAGCGAATTTTTTTATGGTGTTTGCGAGGAAGACCTGGATGGCAGTAAAGGATTCAAAGGTATACTGGTGCTGCGTGAGATTTTTCAAGTAATTTTTGACGAGGGTAGTTAACGCGTGTACGTTACCCAAAGACTTAAATTTTCTTGGGTTTATCAATTGGTTACGGGCAAGAAATCAAGGAATTGCAGTATACTATTTGATCGTTTGAAGTTTAAAAAGGAAGTCTGGACAACAAATGAAGGACGAAGGGGTTACAAATTCACTGATGGCCACCAACAGTGAGAGCTGCTTCGCGTCTCGCGGATCCATTTTTGCCATTGTCGATAACATTCACTGGGCGATCGCCAGCGCCAAACACAACAAAGCTTATGTCCTTCGATTTGTGCCAGTACTTAAGCAGATTACAAAAGTTTTGAACGGAGCAGATGTGAAATTCATACGCCAAGCCGAATTCTACAGCGATCTGAAAGAAACCCTACACAAGATTGAAGACCACGTTAAGGAAAGTTCAACTCGTGGAAAATGGATGAATAGGTTGATGGCCAAGAAGAATCAAAAGAGTCTCAATGAATTTGAGAAGCATGTGGATGATCTCATAACACGAATCGTTTTTTCGTTCGCCCAGCGAGTTCAGCAGCAGAACATGGCTCGGCAAAAGAAGAAACCGTTGCCAGAGATACCGGAAGAAGATGAGTTGTGCAAATGCAAGATGGACGTGGAACGTGCTTGTCCGTTAGCAACAAATGATGATACTCCAGGGGAGGGAGTATCTTTGGCAAGTCAAGAAGATGACGTGACTGGCGAAAGATAAATGTTCAGCTTTGTTTTTATCTTCTATGACTCAAATGCTCGAAAAACATACGTGAACAGTTGAAAACAGCGCCTGTTAAGTGAAATGAGCTTTCATTTTGAAGCTACAACTTATTCAAAGTTGGTTCAAACAATCGTGGGAACACACAAACAAGCACTTGATTGTTACTCCTTTGTTATCCCCATCTTTACTAGAACTTTTAGACGCAAAGCTATTGTCTTAAAAAGATGTACTTTATTAATTAACTTTGAGCCTTTTTAAGTTCCAAGGTCTTTCAATGAATTGTTTATTTAGCTCTGTATATGGATTGGGAAATATGGAACACGGTTCCTATCAAAAGCATAAAATACATATTTGTGATCATTATTTATCAGTAATTTAATGACAATTTTGTATTTGTTCAGACTTCCTTGCCTACATTGGGTTGCATTAGATTTAGGTGATGGAAAGCCTAAAAAGTTTGTTTCTCTTTTTTATCACAAGTGATGATACATAAAGTAGAACTCCAATTACTTGCACCCTTAAGGCAAACAAAAAAAAAAATGATTAAGTTAGAGAAGTTTGAGTTTTAGGGGTTGGTATCCTGTTGATTACCAACAAGGAATTATATTTCTACCATTTGCCATTTCTGTACATTAAGTTTGTTGTCTTTTTTTTTTAAAGAATCTTTAGTTTGGAAAGTTAAGCTGAATGTTTTGTGTTTAAATAATTTATATTTCATTTGTATTAATTGGGATTAAGGATTAGGACTTGTAAATGAGCTATGCTCTGACACTTTGACATTATAAACCTACTTTTCCTTTTAGGGTCAAGTTACAAGGGTAATTTTGAATCTAGGGTAAGTAAAATTAGTTTAAGGTAAAAGGGAGTTCAAGGTAACCAAGTTAGAGTTAAGCTGATAGTAAATGACTGAAAAATGGGTTCAAATCCAAGGAAAATCACATCTTGTTTGAGTTAAAAAGGTATCAACTTAGGAAGGTTCAAGATAGCAATGTATTACTGTATTTCTTGTTGAAAATTAAAGGCTGGTCAATTCTTGTTGGATGAGCTTATCGATGATAAGTAAAGCTTTGTGCATGTATGGTCTAAGCTTATATTAGGGGGCATATTAAGAAAAATTATATTGTATAATCAACTTTTCACAAGTAGTCAGTTTACAATGATCACCTAATTATGGTATTGATAATGAATTTTACAATGCTTGCCTCTATCTGTGGTGAGCATATTCTCAATTTCTAAGCAGAGATTTATTCCTTAGTAACTCATGCTTTTGTCTTATATTAAATTTGTGACACCTTCCCAGCAGTACTTGTGAATATTGTACTTCAGGTCCAATTGAATCTGTATCAGTGGTGTTTGTTACTGGTTCAGAAGATGAATGGTTTGGCAGAATGTGTATTCTGAAAATGGTGAAATGTAAGGCTACTCTGTTTGGTGATTGAATGACAATTATTACTATGTGTGAAGGCTACTCCTTGTGTTCTCCCCATGGGTTATTACCCTGTTAATTCATTACAAAGTGTGATCTACTGCTTAATTCATATACTGCTGATTGGATTTGTCCAGTTAGGAATAGGTAGAAGGAATTTAGTTGAGCATTTTGTGGTACAAAAATGACTTAAAATTTCATGTCCTTGTTGGTAGTCCAGAGTATGCTCTCGATTCAATTATGACAAATTTAGAAAATGTAATTGGTTGTCATAACTGGTGAACCAGTAGAAAGTGTGGTCCGTTTCTAACCTAACTTATTGCTGATTGGAGATATCCAGTTAGTTAAAAGTAGAAGGAATTTTGTCAAGAATTTTTCAGTGTGGAGCTGCTGTGTTCATGAGATTAAAATGCCATCATTAAATGGATATTATGAACTCATGTACCCAACTTGCAATATTCACCCACTATAACTGTTATGTGGTAATTACAGAAGATAAGATATCCCTACCCCTAGGATCTTAGGAAGTTCCAGTTCCCAATTTTTACAGAGTAATTTTATGCAAGGCTAAATATTGGGTGCATAGTATTTCATGTTTATATCTTAACCTCTGGAATCCTTGACAGATTGAATAGGAGAGACTAGTTAAGAACTGCATTCATAAGTAGAGGATATCAGAGGGGAAACCTGTCCTCCCTCAAAGTGCTGTGAAGAAATGTTTCCAATCATTGCATTCCATTAATAATATGGTCAGCAGCACAAGTAGACAAAGAATTCTTCAGCAAAGTAGTGAAAGCCATACAATTTCCAGAATATCATGGAGGACTTAGGTAATTGAGAGATTTGCCCTTAGTGTTAACCAAATCTTATACACATAAAGTAGAGGGAAAAAAAACCCTGGAGGATCTTTTCAAATTACAAGTCTTAGAACTCTAACATTCAAACCCAATCTATTTTGTTTTACTTGTTGGTAATATATTTACTGTCCAAAACTTGTTGGCAAAAAGTTTTTTTGTTTTTCCCTAAGCAACTGACGATCAAGAAGTATGTGTCCCAACATTCCTGTTCTGAACCTTTTGAGGAAATCAACATGAGCTCTGCGGTAATCTGGTACTCCACCTAAGAAAATAAACAAACTATCACAAATTTTGAAGAGTTACTAAGTAACAACAATTACAGCAATAAATAAACTTGTAACAAATAATTGCTGATCAAAAATGAAATTACCTATGTCCTAAGAAAAACTCTGATAAAATAAGGATAGAAGTTGTCTATATAGTAGATTTATTAACAGAGCTACTGCGTAATGTAAAATTAATCAGTTATCATCAATGGGTGATTGGAAAGTGGGTGAAATATATATTAATCAAGTATCAAACATAAGACATTTTTGAAATAATTAAATTTTTTACAACATACCTGATATTGTAGCATTTAGTTTTTTGGCCCACTGTCTCATGACGAAGTTCACATTATCACTAGGGTTCCTGAGGCCAAAGCTTTCCACATATCTAGGACAACAGCATAATCTCAACAATGTTATAATTATCTTAAGTATCATCACTTTGATCAGAATTGTCAACCCTTCGATACCATAACAAAAAAAATATTAATATATATTTTTTTCAAGTTCATAATTTAATATGTTTGGAGGTAAACCAAAAAATGAGGGTGCATGTCAATGCAAATCTCATCTTGTTGACAGCTGCCTATGGCGAAGAGCCACCAAAAACATACAAACTTACATCCATTGACCCAAAGGAAGCTAAAACAAGATGGAACAAAACCAAAAGACAAACAGATCTAGAAAGAAAATGTGCATGGCTTTTTAATATCATTTTCCCCAAGAAATTTGCCAGTGAGACTAAACTTGGTACACCTAATCCAGTTTTCATGAATCATGTTAATTATTTCTTGTAATTGTCATTCCCTCTTCCCTCTTTTGTACTTGTGACTGTCAACCAGTTACTCATCTCTGGTTAACTGTGACACAACTATCAATGGAGTTAGGGGAGGGGAAGGGGAAGTTGGAAAGGAAGCACAACAGGTTGGGAATTCAATACAAGTAATCCTGGTTGTAATTAGATATTTATAACAAGAGCACCCTGCAGTCAAGATTCTCACTGAAAAGCTCCTTACAACTTAGTTTCATCTTCATGGAGGGAGTTTGCCTAAAAGGTACTGGTATTTCATGTGGTAATATCTTTGTCACAATTAAGTGTTTTTTTCATTTTAGAGGAAACTTAGTGAACACATAATAAAGTACTTATTCATATCCACCAAAACAGTCACTAACTGTGCTCTGCAAGTTTTAAGTAACACCATAAGGAACTCACTCAAAACGTTTTTCTTTGTTCAAGATATACAACAGATAATCAGCAATCAATTCCTCACCAACAATATGGTCTTTAAAACAACCTATAATAAAATGGAGTAGGCACTGATGTATCCATTATGTACTAAAAGTGTTTTGTACCCTGGAAGCTAAAGGCCAAGGATAACTATGTATAGAGTTGGTCATTGCAAGAGTCAAAACTCAACAGTCCTCATTGAGGGGCATAATTATTGAGATGAACCCATTAGCTCTGGAACAACACAATGTAATATATGGAAAGGGCCCACTATTTAAACAAGGTCTAACCCAAATCAGGGTCTTACACAATCAGTGGGCCTCAAGCTCTCTTTCCAAGATGGTTGATTTCATCAAACAAAAGTCCTTCCACTATCAACTTTTGGCCCAAACGTTCAGATATAAGGTTCACCTAAATTGAGGATTGTTTAGGACACCATTTTGTTAAACAATGGCTACACTTTGTTTAAATAATCAGCCCTAAATGTTCAAACCACAACAATTGGTCATAAAGACCAACAATGACACTTGTAAGTGGAAGCAACCGACACTTCGACTACCTAGACAGAAGTCATCTACAGATTCATCTGTTGATTCTGTAGTTGATTTGAAGCAGGGAAACTTGTTGTCAAATAACTTTCTGGAATTGTTGCATACAGAGAAATTGATAGATTGTTAACTTCAGTTAAAAGGACTACCAACCAGTTACCTGACTCTGGGGGGAAAGTAAATTGTTAATTCCAAAAAGTTGACCCAAACATCAAGAAAGCCAGGTGATAAGGTGTGTTCTCATCAAATTTTGATACACAGTGTTGCTTGGAATCACTCTTTTATTGTAAATAATTGTACAACATAACCTGGCTGAAACCCGGCAATGCTCTAATATGCAGTAAATGAAACCACACCTATTAATGCTAGCTTCATTCCTATTTCTGCAGTTGGTATATAAGGAGCCACCACACCTGAAAAATTGAGAAACATGGGAAGTACGAAAACAATGCTCTGCAGATCTGTTATAAGTACATCATGTACCCTGACTAACGGTGATTACTTAACTTAACTTAACTACACAGATTACCTGGAGTATCAATCATATATGTTACTGGCTCATCACACACCTGAAAGATATAATTTCAATACCAAAAATGTCCTTCTCAGAGACAGTCATTGTGAAACGAGTGTGTGGGGATCCTGGAAGCCTATACATTTATCAATATTTTAAAATTTGTATCATGCAGTTGTATGTTTTGGTTTCACAATGAAAAAGATACTTCAAAACACAGTTACTGATTAGGAAAGAGACAGAAAGAAAAGGAATAACTTGCAAGTTATGAACTGCCCAGTTTTACCCTGGAGCCTTAATACATCAAATACCATTTTATTTGTGTTCTTGAGAATGGGAGACCATTAGTAATGATGATTTAACAAAGGAACAGAAGAGCTGAACCATAGAAAAAATTGACAGTATAGTCCTAAGAAGGACTGTTGTCGGTAGTGGTGACTAATGTTCAGACAACCTGAGTGGAAGTCATCATCACAGTCAAGTGAACAATTGTGGTAAGTTGAATGTTCTAGGTACTCTCATGTAAAATATACAAGTAGAGTTACAGTCAGAGTGTTTTTTTTTTCATGCTTTTCACCTTTGAATAGAAGCAATTAAATTTCTTAAGTTGATGGGTATGGAAAAACCTTTACATATAATGTGTGTTAGTAAAGGTTGTAAGCACCTTACATACATTTACTTAAACTGTATATAAGTATAGGTAATACGCACCTTAAAAACATTTACATGCACAGTGTGTAAGTATAGGTAGTAAGCACCTTAAAGTGTTTACTTACACCATGTTTGAGTATAGGTAGTAAGCACCTTAAAATGGGTAATTGTGAAGAAGAGCTCCCCAAAAAACCTGTCGGCCGACTGTCGGTCAACTGTTGGCCGACAGTTGGTCGTCTGTCGGCCGTTTGTCGGCCAACAGTTGGCCGACAGACGGCCAACAGGTTTTGCCCGAAATATAGGCTACCTGTCGGCCGACAGTGGACCGACAGTCGGCCGACAGTCAGCCAACTGTTGGTAATGTGTCGGATTGTTATGTCACGTTAACTGTTCGTTTTTAACACAATTTTTCTTTTTTCTTAACCTGTCGGTAACCTGTTGGTTAGCTATCGGTAGACTGTCGGCCGACAGGTGTTTTGGGGAGCTCTTCTTCACAATTACCTTAAAATGTTTACATACACCATGTGTAAGTATAGGTAGTAAACACCTTAAAAATGTTTATATACACCATGTCTGAGTATAGGTAGTAAACACCTTAATTTTTTCTTGCATGGATCTTGTTATCCCTGGAACTGCACCCACTCTAGTTGCTTTGCCTTTACACAAACCAAGAAATCAATAATATTATAGTTGTCTTAATTTCAAAGAAAAAACAGTTTAATTCAAATGTTCCAAACCTTCACCTAAAGTATTGGCCTCTGGAAGCAAGAAAATTAAACTTCAGTAACTGCACTTTGTCTTTCACAGGTGCATGTGTGTTGTGGGAAAGTTCACATTCAGAACATTCATAATAACACTTTCCACTGTCTAGCTCACTGCTGAGAAGACTAAAGTTTAAAATTACTATAAAGATCACATAAATATCCACTTAAGGGATATTGCAATATTTAACAGAAGATAAAAACTGGCATGTTTTCAGTAGTCATTATAGTAAGTAATTTTCATAATTTCAGAGGGGGCGGGGACTGAAGAAGATTATTAGAGATAGAGCAAATACCTTTCCGCAGGTATTTTCTTCGGAGTGCATTTATCAAAGAAGACTTTCCAGTATTTGGCAAACCACAGGTCAAAATATTGTATGGCTTGTCTGGATTCTACAAACAAAAGTTAAAAGACAGTTACTGCTTTCAAAATAGTTGATGTTCCTGAGAGATATTTTGTATATGCTACTTGGATTGCAATATGTAGCCAAGACTGCATTGGACTGCTAACTTCATCATAGGCTGTTGGTCACTCTTTGATTTTTTGGATGTCATGTTGGTGCCATGGGGTCTAGTTATTGAATATGCTTCCAGAAAAATAACTAATTTTATGACTAAAAAGTCATTTTTATTCCACTGTTTCAATGCTTGGGAATTGTAGTTACAATAGTCAATTATTATGAGATTCTAGCTCTCTTTACTTGCATGAGCTCGTACTACTTCACAATATATAAACATAATTGTGGCCCTCTGAAAAATCAAAATTGATATGTTGGTACTAAAGAAATTACTCATTCATCACGAGGAACATTCCACATTCTAAAGGTTGAGATAACATTATTACCCACAGAACATGTGAAATTTCAGGGTGATTGGGGCACCTGGAGTGAATTTATAGTGTTAGATTCCAGTGGATCATATTGCTACTTGCTCCCTATTTTAATACAACTGCACATTCATTAAATTACAAAGCAATTCCATAAAGAAACATTTTTCAAAAAATTACTAATATCACCAATACTAACTGATCTAATGTATGTTCCTTCATATTCAGCATCCTTTACTGCTTCAAGAATAGCTGGCACAACCTGTAAGGTAACTGTCGATCATGATATTGATATATTACAATTACTGGTAATATACATGTATTTTAAAAACACAACAGGTTCACCATTGATTTCAGTGTACTTGAAGGTGCTGCACATGTGTATCAAGAAGTTGTTTCTGCTTCAATCTTAAATCCCCTCTGTATTAAAGTAATTCATTTATGTAACAGCTTAATGTTTTGTCCAATATTTGTGCCTTTAATGAAGCCTGCTTCATCAGGGCTGGTTAAAAGACATGTATTAAATTAATTTATCTGTGCTACCTATTTCTTCATTTGTGATATTAGACAGGCTGGCTCAGTTTGGCTTTGAGGCTGGATGAAATGGCAGCCTGTATAAACAAGGCTACACTACAGCAATCAATTAGATTTTGCATTAACTGAGCTATGAAAACAAAAAAAACAAAACAATGACAGCAAAAGGGATGTTATCAAATCAAATTTTTAATAAGTATAGACTCAGACTAACTGTCACTTGCTCACAAACAAATTGCAAACCTAATCTTTAACCATCTTTTTGTTTACCCTTTTAATGCTGTAATGATACTGAGATTTACTATCGGTAAGCACAGCTCTAGTTCCCTCACTTTCCAGTTGTCTCAGGATCTCCTACAATTCAGAGGTCATTATTGTTATTATCAAACTAATCTTGTCCCTTGTTTATTATACCAGTATCTAATTGTTCAGTTTTCAGTTTGCCCTGGCTTTGCTAGTACAATACTTTGTGTAAAATACCAAACAAAAACTTTTTGTAAGCCACCATAGGCATGACTGCCACATAAATAAATTTGAAAGCATTCTTTAATACAAATAATTCAGATAGATTCATCTATGGGCGACAGCAAGGAATGAAAGCAATAACAAATGAAGATTGAGGTGAAAGAACAAGGATAAACAGACCAACAAAGGAACAAAGGATAGTTAAAACTTATATAAATTTGTACAGAAAACCCATTACAATGTCCACCCATTAATTACTTTAAACTTACAAGATAGACTGAAAACTAACTATGAAAACTAGGGGATGTAAGCTAAACTTACATTTGTTGCAATGATGGCCAAAATTTATATACTGTCAGCACAAAGGAAACTGAGAAAAAGATGAACAACCTGCCAAAGCCAAGGTGAACAACAAAAGAGTTGCTAGGCAAGGGAAGTATTAATACCCCATGGGTTACCTAATACATGATAAAAGCATGTTAGCTGGACAGAAATTCTAACTAGCCCCTGATATCCAATAGTTTTTTTTTTGTTACACCATACAGAATTCTACTAATAGATCTGTCTACCTTTAAAGTAAAATAAAACTAATCAAACCCTTTGCTTGGCCATTCCTATGAGATCCATCTTGTTAAGCACAAGTACATGTGGTCTGCTTGACAAATTATTTTGAAACTTGGGGTTTCTTCCAGTAAAGGGAATTTGTATCTCAGTTAAGGAATACATATGAGTACCTTTGATAGCAATGGTATTCACAAGGTGAATTAAACTGCAAAGGGGTTTTCTGGAATTGAAGGACAATTATAGGTAAACATATAAAAGTGCCCTTGAAGCTATTAGGAATTGTTCCATGGTACACTTTGCTAGAGCAACATTTCTTGAAAGAGAAATAAACTTGTAGAGGAGTCATGTTAAGTGGTGAGGAAAATTTACAGTCTACACATAATTCCATAGGAGACAAAAAGGTTTTGCCATGCCAAAAAGTTTGGGTCAATCTTTGCATACTCAAACTGGTCAATTGAGAAAAGCTTGTCATTAATTTTGAGAGGATTGCAGCGAACAGTCTTTGACTATGATCTTTCCATGCCAAGTTGAATTTTGTTAATCTCAAGATCTTCAAATGGGTTTTAAAAGTTTCCAAAGAATGTTTCAAAAATTTGGCATACCTTCTGTAAAGGACTTGACCCTGACTTCAATCTTGATTGACATTGTCTGCAGGTGCATGGGTGTGTTTTGTGTGTAGGAGGGATATGTGCAAGGAAAAAGAGAGTTTCAAATATAAGGGGAAGATGATTAAGTGGAAATGCAAATGGAATGGCCTTACCCCACTGTGACAATTTGGGATCAAAATAAAGGATATTCTTGCATCATGAACTTCCACAACACAGTCACACTTTGGTAGCTTTAGTTGCATCTTACGGAAACCTAACAAGACGATCACACAATATTTTGGGCATGTCAAGGCTTGACTTTCAATACAACTCAAGGTACAATAAAATATTTCCATATGAACCTACAGCCTGAAATTTTCCTTCAACCTTTGACTTGTGAACCAATTTTTGTAGGAAACAAAAACAGCTCTAGATGTCACAGTCACATGTTCTTGATGTTCAAAGATTTGCATTACTTGTGAGAGAAAGCTGTTGGGTGACAAGTTCTTACCATTCAACAAAATGTAAAATTTTAACACTGCTCTGAAATCTTGCTCTAAAGTGTTGTTGGCAAGTTGTGTGATTCCTTTCACTTTGTCATAAGAATGAGATGCATCATATACATACCAACTTAAAATGGAATAAATTGTACAATTATGAAAACTTTCCAATAAAAATCCTAAAAGTTTCAAAGTAACCCACTGTTCTTCTTTATTTCAACTATTGCAATGCTGTATAGTCCTAAACATACCCCTCCAGTTTAAACAGGCAATTCCTTTTGCAGAAACATTGTCAGAATTATATGCGGAGCTGAATATCTTTCACATGAAAACCTCACCCCAATGTTTTGCAATCTAAATAACCTTAATATTTTCAACAAAATTACTTGAAATCACTTGAAATTGAAAACGTTAAAAAAGGTTTAACTCAACCTAAAAGCATTATAATTTAATTGAAGGCAAATGTTTCTCAGCAAGGCTGGTTTCATTCCCTTGGCATTGTGGTATGAAATAAAATTTCATTCACCTGATTTGCACATTTTGCAGTTGATTGATGTTAACTGAACTCTGAAATGGCTTCATGTGATATTGTGTAACAGCAAGTGTTTTTTAACTTCTTTACCATAGAAAATTTTTCCTTTTACATAAAAAAAAGTAATTGCATGTTCCCTTGTAAAATTAAGGAAAATACCACTTGTGCTCTCCGAGTTGTGGAAATTGACCTTGTTGCTGTGTGACTTTGGCAATTCCTGCAAATTCTAAAAACATGCATGACATCTATCCCTAATTTTACTTGGCTCCATGCAATTACCTTTATTAACCACAACATACAATATCAAACATGGCTTCAAGTATATACATTAGATTGATATGGGATTTCAAGTCATTTCCCACCAATCTTTTAAATAAAAAAGTTTAACCTTCTCTGGCTCATACTCAATCCTCCCATTATTATTTTCCTCCTCTAGTGAGATTAAAGAAATTTTTTTTTTCACCACTTTTCATCACATAAAGAAAGGTACATGTACAATACATGCCAGTAATTACCACCCACACTACTGTAGAACCTATGTTAAGCAGTCTGCAATCCTCCACCGAAGGTCTGGATTTTCTTCACAGTGATCTCACCTTATTCCGCAGATATTCTAGCTTTGAAATGCCGATGTGGACCCTGCATGAAAATGAGGCTACTACATAAAACATCTCACTTATAACTTTGTTTATTATGGGCAAAATAGTATCAAAATAGAACCAAAGATATAACTCTACATTCTTGTTGATGTCTTAAACACATATCTAGTAACTGTGAGTCACAGGATAAGTCAAGTGACTAAGGGAGTATCAAAGTGAGGCTGGTCAACTGAAGTTCCTTTGACCTTCCAACGATGTCTGAAATGCTTTGCTATACTTCATAAACAGCATAGGAATTTTTTTTAGCTCAAACTGTTTCTTCCTGATTAAATGTGCTGGTCATGTGATTTTAAAAACATGAAAGCAAGGCTGTGATATTTGGCTTTGCTTGACAATTCAATAATACAAAAAGAAAACTTGCTATCATTCCTGATATAATTATTAAAGATAATTTTTCTCATAAGAAGACCAGTTGTCAGCCATAGGCACTAGAGATTTAATCATAAGCAAATATTTTTGTAACTTGGGACTCAAAGTGTGTGTAACTTAATCATCCAAAACAGAATTATATTCTTAACCATCTTCATCCTTTTCACTCTTGTTATTATCACCAGAGCCACTGTCTTCATCATTATGCATATTTTCACACATTTCTCCAATATCTCAACACACACATTGATCCATGCAGTTCAGCCCATTCTTTCTACACTGACAGCATTTGTCACACATTATGCCCCAGCACACTTGCACTTTACATGATGAATAATAGCCTGAGGTACTGGAGGCAGTTTCTTCATTATAACAACCCAACGGTCACTATCCCATGGTCAACCAAAACTCTAAAGTGATAGCAGGGTGGGATTTGCTACCATATCATTATTCCACACCAGATTGCTTATTGAAATACAACCTCAGTTGGGGGGCAGCCTCTTTAACTGGGCTTGTTTCTAACTAAAGACCACCATCTGGGAATAACACTTGCACCTTCAAGCTCAGAAAGACCCATGATGATTTCAGCTTCCAATTGAAAGCTTTTTAACATGTGGATTTCTCTTTTCCTGAAAAACAACCAGTGTTGTCTGCTCCACTTAAAGCTGGGAGAGTGGCTGCCATTTCAGGACCTATGGTGCAAAAAATTGGCCAAAGAATAATTTCTCGATGATTCCTGCCTGTACCAGTGACAAAAGGGGTTTCTTGCAAAACGTTGAATAATTTCTGAGAGCCAAGACAAAAACCTCAGTGTCAAGAGAATGTTGTACTTCTGGCTGTAGTATCAACGTCATGTAAAATAATCTTCATGTCTACCCCCTTCTGGTTGCTTTGGAGACAAGAAAATCTTATCTTGTTCCCATGTATTCTGACCTCCTACTAAAACTATACTACTAATCCACCATTTTGGCAGCCAAACTTGACAGTCTTCTATGCTAGATAGTCTCGCAGCACCATCTTTGTTGTGGTGTGTAAAGAAGCTTCTTCATTGGAATCTTTGTGATGTGCATTGAAGCAGTGATTCAATCATACTTCTGATTCATGCCTTTTTGCTTCTTGTTTGAGTATCTCCTTTTAGAGAAGATGGCAGACTGTATTTGTCAAAAAAAAGGATTTCTTTATTTTCGCTGAGCATCTTGAAAATGTGACAAACAAAGTGATTTAGTTTTTGATCCATTTGGGTTTGTCCAGGGATTAAACCTCAGATATTGCATCCACCAGAGTGACTCTCATTTGTACTTCTGTAGTTTGGTTGACGGTTCTGTCATTGTCTTCACTTAGACTTACAGGCAGTTTCTCTAAAATACTAATTAAGGCATTCTTACATGAACAGCAAAGTAATGTACCATCAGTAACAAACATTGATCTTGGCAACATGGAGCTTCTTGGATTTCAATCTCTGGCAGACTCTTGTATACAATTATCATTCTTACAAACAGGTTCCTGTCCTCATGCAGCTCCACCATGCTGTTTTCAATCCCTAATTTGATGTTTCTGCCAGCAGTCTTCCAACTGGAAAGCTTCTAGTTCTTCATAAGGTCCCAGAGATTGACTTCCACCTAGGGACAGGGGCAGGGAGCAGGGGAGAGGGGTTGTAGGATATTGGCTGTGTCACGATACTTTACCTGATCCCTCATAAAGCATACCATCATAAAATTCTTATCATCCCTCCCTCAATGGCAGTTAGTCAGCAGTCATTTTCTACATGCTCCCCTTCATACTCTTTTAGCAACAACAGATTTCCCCTCTGTTCCCCCTGAAAATCATGTGATTTCCAAATCTTCCAGTTTGAGCTGAAACAAACATCTATGCTGCTAAACAAACATGCTATGCTCTAAACATTGTTGGAGGGTCAAAACCAGCCTCACTTCCATGTTTGCTTGGTCGCATGCCTTATCTTGTGACTTACAGTAACTAGATATCTGTTTAAGACATCAACAACAACATAGAGTTAATCTTTGGTTTTATTTTGGTGCTATTTTGCCCATAATAAATGAAGTTATAAGTCAGATGCTTTATGTAGTAGCCTCGTTTTTATACAGTCCACTGGGCCATTTTTAAGACATCTTCTAAAAAGCGTTGGAGCAGATTGCAAAAGTGGCAACACGATATTTCTGTTTATTCAGTGTCCCCTTTCTATATCTAGTGCAGTAGCTTGCTTTCAGCAAGAAATTTCCACGTGAGTACAAATACTGTCAGACTACTACTTGAATTCCTTTTTAACCATAATGTAAGCACATACCCCCAAATATTGTAATTGGAGAGGTTGTGGGAGGGGTGGGGTGAAAGTAATGTGCTTCTTGGCAACCTGTTGGCAATCATTCGTGCCAACTTTTCGAAGAAATTTACGTTTGGAAAATTACTCACCTTTCGCCATGTGGCCTGGAAACCATTTTAAAAATATGCTAGGATGAAAATGTTCCGGAAGGCGAAAAGATGGTCGGAAACTTGCATTTGCAAGCCACAACTCCGCGCGGTTCACGTAAGGACTAACTGCCATGTTGGACAACCGCAGAGAGCATGCTGGGACTATTTCGACTGCTGGATAACGGGCACTGCAGACGGATAAACAACGCGTTCGCGAAATCGCGTTTGATTATTTTCATAACGTATCTACTCAATGTAAAACTTGACAAACAAACTTAGAAGAGTCTTAGCCATTTATTCCTTGGTTGTGCCCTGTAAAGTGAAAAGATAATGCCTGGCGTCACAAGTAAGTTTCGTGTGCAACGTTATCATCATCGCATTCATGTGGATTGGTGTGAAACACATCTAGCTGTGGCGTGTTGTTGTCTTTAATTCAAGAAACAATTACGCTTTGGGATGCCTAAGGATCTAGGTCTATTTTACGTAAAGCCTGTCTTAAAAATTTCCAGGTAAATTACCAGATGGCTGGGAGCGTTCAGAAACGGCTAACGGCATTCCATACTATGTAAAGTAAGTTCATATTTGCTTGGAGATTTTGTTTTGTGGAAGTTTAACCAACTTCAGTCCGCATTATTGTACTTTGAATTTGATTTTATCTGAAAATATAACTGTGGAAGTAGAAACTGGAAGACGTCAATACTTATTTCTCCTTTTAAAGCTTAAAACATACCTCAACAAACTAATGGTCTATAGAAATGTCGTAGTAAAGAAAGTCGTAAGATTTCCGCACAACCTTCATTATGCATATAGTTTTTGGATAAAGAAAACGATGACCAAAACAGCAGAGTGCGTTTGGGGCTACGTCTTTGTTTTAGAATAGCATGGGACTGTGTGGAAATCTTTCCTTTCGGTGAGATTGCGTATTGGTCTCACTGATAGGGAAAAGGTTTATTGGTTAAGTGAACAATTTTTAACTCATAAAGTTAAATTTGTACTTAATGTGTCTGTTTTTATTGATCTGACACAATATTGATTGTAGATAAAGCTAACCGAAAGTGGCTGAATACAGTTTGCATGTGGTCAGCCACAGTTTGCCTGATGGTTATAAATCACACAAACAAACATGGCAGTGAAAACTCGGTTGTTGAAATGCAGTATTCCTACCAGAAGTTGGATGAGCAAATCAGTCAAGATGTGTCCAACTCTGTTTATTTGTGAAAAAAATTGTGGAAATCAGTTTACTTAGCTAAATTGTCTCCAAAAAATTCGGAGTCAAGTTGCCACAACAGCATAACCTACTGCTGCCAGGAGGAGAGCCACAATAATAATTTATTTTTCAGTGTTTCATTAATTACCCTACTGCTGCTACTGTTTTCAAGAACTTCTTACTGTGGACAGACAGAAGAGAAAAGCAAAGGAAATGTTAATGTCAGCTAAAAAACAACCCATTTTATCTTTCACCCCAAGTGTAAGCTGCAAAGTGCAAGGCAATGATTAAGGCAGCCAGAGGGGAACTTTTCAGGTGACACTCAATTTATCCCACCCAAAAACAAGGAAAAAAAAATTGGCTGAACATCGCATTCTTTATGGCTAGAAACATGACCCAAAGAATGTTGTATTTTCTTTAATAATCCTTAAAATCATGCCAGTACTGCAAATTGGTCAAAATATGCAAACTTTATACAATATTTTTTATCTTTACTCAAAGCCAACTTTCCAAAAATAACTTGAAAGAGTTGAATGATTTAATTTTGGTTCTATGAATTTTTCTAAGGCCCTCTCTATAATTAGCAAAGAGACATAGCAAGGAGTATCATTTTAAGGTTTATCCTACCAACAAAGTAAATTTCTCCTCATGCATCTCAGGTAAACAAATTCAAAACAACTTGGGCTGTTGGGGAGAAAATTTTGCATTGTGGAGGCAATTCTTTGCAGACAGTTCCTTTATGCAAGTGTCACTTGATGATTTCCTTGAAGATTCAAAGCACTCAAATTCTCATGGAAAACTTGTTCTTATTGGCCGTAACTCTGCTTTCAACTGCCTTTGCTGAGAGAGTCCAAGATACCTTGCAAGAGCTGTTTCAAAGCATGAACAAGTTGAATATCTGACAGTCTCATTGTGTTCCAAATTTTTATAAAGAACACACACACAAGGTGCTCAAACAAACAATGGCTCCTTTGTGAAAATTAATCTAGCATTGCTTCATAGAGGTCTTTTTTTCAATGCCATGATGCACTTGAGGATGTAAAGGTGCTAAATAAAATGCTCTTAAAGTCCTCTCTGAACTTATCCCCTTCCACAATTGTCAACAAAAGTGGCACAACAAAACTAAACACAGTCATTGAAGAAGTGAAGTACATGAAGGTCACACTCTCTTAAAGTCATTTGATAGGGCAATTGGTGATTCATCACAAGGCAGGATTACAAAGAAGTCCATGGCCAGAAAGCTTGCAGAGCCTGATATTGGCTACTATCACTTGAAGACACTTTTTACGACTAAAGGAGAAAGGGGGTTCTTGCCATTTTTGCCAATCTGCCAGCAAGCAGTTGAACTTGTTGTGTTTGAAGAACTGCACACCCTCTGACATTACACAAAAAATGTCAAGTCATTTCAAAGGAATTCTGTGTTTATTTCATTTACTTCATGGCTTTTTATACTTGGGGAGGGTGTCTAAGCTCAACCAAAGAATTCCATCAGGCAATGAGTGCAAAAAATAAGGGTCACAGTGTTTGAAATAAATTACCTTGAGCTGCGCATGTGCATTAATGAAAGCATGTGAGACTACCCAATTTTTTGACCTACCGAGATGATGTACTCAAACATGAATTTTTTCACAGTTTGCTCATTAGAATTTGATAAAGTTTGTCAGAATCCCATTTTAAAGGAACTTCAAAAAAATGAAAACTCTGAAAACAGCTTTATTCTTATTTTTTTAAGCATACTGTTAAAATGTTGTCAAGTTAATATAAAACAATATTAATCTGTGATGAAGCTTTGTGCAAGTTCATGGGAAAATCAATGTTGACATGGAAACAGTTGAAGGTGTCAGTAATAGTGGTTAATAAAAAATTTAATCACTATCTTTTCCTAATGTCAAATTTCAGCTTATTTGCTGCAATATTTCTCACATAGTGTCTCAATGGATGACAGATACTCAAAACCTATCGGCCACGCTAATAAGATTAAAGTTTGCTGATTAGCTTATTTGTGCTAATCAGTTAATTCTAGATTCTTTGTTGGAGTTCCAAAATGGTCTTGTGTTCCTTATAGTTATGAAAATGATGTTGGCAAAGTACATGCAATTGTTTTCACATTCTCATTATTACCCATTAAGCTTTTCATAACCTAGATACAGAGGAAATTAATTGATTATTTTTTAAGAGTACTTCTTGTCATAACTTTAGAAAATCACTTACAATACCTTTTTCTCTTATGGCAGTCACGAAACTGAGAAAACCCAGTGGGATCATCCAGAAATGGTTAGTCTACTGGAGGAGACAGGTGAAGTGAATATAATCTGTATTGTGTGTTGAAGTTAAGTTGATTCTTGATTTTCCTGCTTCTGGATGAAACAAAGTATTTCAGCAAAATGAGCAGATGTACTGCCATTTTTGTGTGGTTTCACTTGCCCTCAAGCTTGTGCAATTTTGCTGTCTTTGAAAAATTTACATGAGCTTATAATCACCAAATCGCACTTGAAATTATGTTATTACCAATACTTAATACAACTGAATTCGCCCTGTAACGTTGGAAACAGGCTGGGGTTTATAACATCAATTTCTTAGGTATAATTTTTTTGCTTATCTGTTGCAGAGAGTTTTAGCAACATCAAGTATGCCGCATACCGAACAGCCATGAAGCTGAGGGCTATTCAGAAAAAAACTCAATGTACGTAATTTAAATTGAGTTAGTCCAATGTTTTGTTAATTATTCATTGTTATAATTCCAAAACTACACATTTCCTTAATGGACAAAAGTTTGATGGTGGTGGAGGGGGGGGGGGGTGTGACAGGGGGTTTACAGCCTCCTGTTTTCTGTGGCACGTTCTCCTACCTCCTGTACTTTTGTGCCCCTTTATCTCCCAATTCTGGTCCTTCATTGTATTCTCTCCATTCACATCATTGTATTCACTTCAGTCTTTAGGTTATTAGAAAAGATTGACTTGGAAACAGTTAAGGGCACCAATATAAGTGGTTAATAAAAACCTTTAATCACTAATATTAAAAAGAATCAGAATCCTGGGTTATAGGCAAGCTGTGCCGAACCCCATCATTCTGGACTATTCTCTGGCATTGCATTTCCTTTAATTTTTACAGGGCATTTTTAGGGTATTTTTTAAAATAAACTTTTAGTATTGTATTTTAAATAAAAATTGTCCCTTACTGTTATCAGTAAGGGACAATGTTGTTAAATTAAACCTTGGCTAGCTGCAGAAAGTTGTACTTACATTTATTTTGCAGCTGTGTGATTGTCTGATAATTAGTTTCAAACCGATGTGGAGCAAACTTTGCCAGTACATATAGAGACACCTCTCAATTAAGCTAATTTAACATCTCAAATCATGCACAGGTTGTTGAAGTGCAGTAAATAATGCATGCACCAAAAGTAACATACTGGCAATTCTCTACTAAAGTAATTGTCAGAGAATGATAAACTAGTCAAAAGAAAGATTGTCAGCATTTCATGTTACATTTTCTTCTTGCAGTTATTGCACAGTGTTACAAATATATTTGTGTGCAAATAAATAGTTTATAATTAGCCCCAAACATTACAGTTAAATGGGAGACATTATTAATAGCTCTCACAATTTCCTACCAGTTAATGGTTAAAAATGAAGTTGAAGAAAGATGAAATGAAACTATTGTTTTTCTTTTCATCTCAGTGTACATGGTTGATCTGCGTGTAGTCAAGATGTCGTTCAGTGATGAAGGAATTAACAATGGATATGCAGAAGGAAACTTGTCTGTAGCAGAACTATCCAAAATCATCAATGCTGTTTTTGTCAATCAGAACAGGGATAAGAATGGATTTATTGACGTGTCTCTGGCAAGTGAACTGACCCTTAACTGGATGCTCAATGTCTATGATCCGTGAGTAAATAGAGAATGTTGTCTAATTGGTTAATGCTAAGGTCTACATTGTAGCTAAATCATAATTATGGCACAAGGGCCAGCAACAACTAACACACAGTTGTCATGGGTAAAGATAATGGTTGTCCTTATGCCTTTTCAATTGTCTGGCCAGTGTGAAAACCTCTCCAGACAGTTTATTACTCATTTTGTTCCGTGAAACACATTGTTTTTTAAAGTGTATCACATGTATCTTTTTTAATATCTCGGATATTAAATGGATACTATTAGGGGCAAAATTTATTAATACCACATTTTTGCATCATATATGATCCATTACTGAACAGACATATGGTAACATATATTTAGAATCAATTTTTAAGTCTCTAACTGACTAACTAAAAAATCTGATGTGCTTAACAGATTGTTGTTGTCACGTGTAAAAGCATGGATGAAAAAATAGAAAAAAAACGAACCAAAACTTGGGATAGTTTGCTGCCCTACTTTCTGGGCATATTAATTCCTTTTTCTACAGTGTAATACTGAGGCATTTGATTGTGCATTCTGATACCCTAATAACTCAAAGGTAAAGTGGAGCAGTAATATATTAATAACATGGATAATCAAAACTATAACGAAATTCTTATCACCAGCCGATTTGAGCATTAATAGGACAGTGTGTGTGTCATGCTTGTAATTGCACAGTGTAATAGGACAGTGAAAGGGATAGTGAAAATGTCATGCCTGTGTACGTTGACAGAGGGTGTGCTCTACTGTTGCATTGCCAAGTGAACATTTTTTTTATCAAAACATATTACCAATGTCTAGTTTCATTCTCAAATTTTGTCATAGTTTTGATTAATTGATGACAGGAATATGTGTTGTCCAATTCTGTCTAAAATCATACTTAAACAAATTGTTAATCACTTGCATGACCACAGATGGTATTGGACTCCACCCAGTCCTATTAGCATCATATATCCCATTGGTCACTTGTATTTCTTGGTACAAAAACTTGATTAAGGGCTCATGTATATACAAAGAAATTACAAGTGACCTAGAATATTACTTGTTATACCAACTGAAAGCACTGCACATCTAGTATGTACATGACTATATTACTAAGAAATGCACATTTAGTACCATCACCAACCCCTCAATGCTTTCTTTGATCATGATGATTTCTCTCACTCTAGGGAGAGAAAGGGATATGTGCCACTTCTTTCTTTGAAAGTCTGTCTTTCCATTATGTGCTCTGAAAAGATTCAAGAAAAATACAGATGTAGGTTTATCTTTTTTTGTTGTAATTGTGTTTAAGATATTCCCCGGCAAGACATAATCTGTCAATCCTGTTGTAGTCTAATAGTGTTTTTATCATTTTTTCAATTATTTGAAAAGCTGCGACTGTAATAATTTCATCACGATGATGATAAAAGTGTTTAAAAAGGATATGCCTTTCAAAAGTATAATGTAAATTCTGGCTTTTGAGTTTTCAAATGAGATTAACATTGAGATTTCTTTCTCACATACACAAAAGGGCCCTGATAGAACTTGTTCAGGGCATGGTAGGTATCAGCCTGTCTAAAGGTCTCCAGCCTGACATCTGGTGTAGAGTTCAAGGCCTGAAAACAACTTTTAAAAAAGTACTTTCAGATAACTGTTTTGATATTTTTTCATGACCAGATGTCACAAGAATGTAGACAAACAAATACTATATATTAATAAATACTGAATATTAATAATTGTTTCACACTCTATCACTTTTTGTGAGTATTTCTTGATTTCACTTGTAACTAACCTGTTCTCCCTTTGTTCTTTTCAAGATTTGTTTTCACAACTTTGTAATAACCAGGGATTTTTGGATAGAAAGAGACTTAATTTGTTCCTTCAAGAGATGCTGCGGGTAATGTATTTCTCCATTCTTGGCTGAGGACTAACATTCCTTTTGTGTTAGTTTGACTCAATATATCTTGTTTGTACATGTGCACTGCACAACTTAGCAAAGTTTAATATGTTTGTTTTTTTGCAGAAGGAAATTAAATTTATTCATTCTTTGTTTTTTTTTAATTTAAAAAATAACTATGTCAGCGTATCGAGTGGTATGTTGCTCTTGCCAATTAGATAGCCGCATCAGGGTGTGTATCTCGCACAAATAAGATCGCTGCATTAGGCTATGTATCTCGCCAGAATGTCGTCCCCAATGCCAATCATGTCATGAAATTAATAGAGGGGTAAGTTTCTAAAGAAACTGGTGTGGCGTCGGTGGAGGAGTATAACCTGATATGAAATTAACTACCGCGATATGTTGCGATGGAATCAACCCAACATTGACACACATCAAGAATGACATTGACAAGAACTGTGAGTTCCTCTACCCAGTGTAAAAGTTCATATCCTTCGTGAGGACTTCGTCGCTATGGTCTGTCGGGGTTAGAAAGGTCGTCAGGGAATCTTATTACCATTTCGAAGTTAAAAATGTTTTGTGTACCGCCCCTTCACCTACAACGCACATACCGTCAGCTATAGGCTTAACACGAAATTATCACTAAAGCGTTGAGATATAGTTTGATGCTACTCTGGTTTGCAGATTTAATGAATGTAACCGAAGAAGTTACAATTCATAGACCCAACGTTTCGACCCTCCTGCTGAATTTTCCTTTTTGCAAAGAAAAACCGCTTTTTGGTGCTCTTTTAACCGTGTACCAAACTGACGTTTGGTCTGTTCGATGTATTCGTTGTCACAATCATTGCAAGGAATAGAATAAATGGCGTCGGTTCGTTGTTCTTTTGTGACAGCTTTATCGGAGCATACATGCCTAACCAACCATACAATTGGGTGGGATAATTCTAAAATTATTACCACTAATCGGCGTTACCACCAGCGCCTTTGTTTGGAGGCTTGGCATATTAACTCCGCCCACGCTCCTTTAAATTGTGACGATGGCGGTTTGCTTCCTGACGCCTATTTACACCTCGTCAGAAAAAAAAGGCCGCTAATTAGTGATCATATAAAAGGACCTCCTGTTGCAGCGTTTAGATCACCCCTGATGAAGGCACTAGACAGGAGTGTCGAAACCTTGTGTCTATGAATTGTAACTTCTTCGGTTACATTCATTAAATCTGCAAACCAGAGTAGCATCAAACTATGTCTGATTGTCCACCTGGTTGCCGTGTGAACTTTAATATACTGATGCGTTTGTTTTGAAAGGGCTGGTTTTGCTGACTCAAGTAAAAATTGCGTAAAACATTTGCATAAACTATATCGCTATGGACAACAATACCGCTCAGATTTACGTAAACTAAAAAACGCTAATAAAACGCGCCTAAAATCGCGTGCAAGTGCGAATAAAAAAAAGATATGCGCGTCAAAATTTCGCACATGCGCGCATATGCTTGATACATCTGCCTCAGTATGTATGAGATGGGCCTTTTGTTTTTCTATTGTTGAAGGTGTCTTGTTTTAAATAGGTTACAATGTAATAGTACTGAAATACTACATCTCAACGACAAGTAAACTTGTTCGTTTCAATCTCCATTCGAACCGACCTTCCCGATATGCTGTTACATACTGATGCGACTTCGTAAGCGGAGTATGAAAATTATTTATCATTATCCGACGAAATTCTTTTATCAAAATAGCCATTTCTCACTTCATTTGAGATGAAATGCCATTCTCCAGTAAACAGTCTAAATTTTATAACTTATCCTACCCCGCCGCAAAAGTATTTACGTTTCGTCTCGTCACGCAACGGGGGGAGAGAGCACGTTGTGTAAGACCAAACAACGATTGTGAAGGAGATTGAAGGAAGCGTGGCACCATTGCAGTTTATTTTTGCTAACAATTATTCAGACACCAGTGACAATAGAACATAAAATACGTGTGTCTAAGTTTATTTCAGATAAATTGGAGGGGTTTTTTTGGCGCTCCATTGACTAAGCGACTTTTTTTGTGTTTGTTTTTCTAAACATTAATCCTGTTCTGTTTGTTTAGATTCCCAAGTACATTTTTGAGGGCGCATTCTTCAGTGGGTCAAGTGTGGAGCCAGCTGTGAGAAACTGCTTTGAAAGGGTACTATGTTATGGTTATAATTAATTTTTACACTGTCTTACGTAAAGAATATTTAGTTCATCAGACAGGATAAAATTTGAGGTTACTCAGTTAAAAGTGCTAGGTTTATTTTGATTCCCCTTTAATTTAGTCGTTAACAGAGGCGCAAATCGTCAAATCAAACAACGAAATTCAACTAAATACAGTTGAATAGAATTACGATCTCAAAGATTGAAGAATCAACTTTACATTAATATAGCAACACATATTTGAGTTGATGCAAAATCGTCATTTAAATGAAAGCATGGACATACTGAAACTCAGAGAATAATTTCCAGTGGATCGAAGGATTCTTCAAATTATTTTAAAAAGTTTCATTTCAACCCGGCAAATAGGGTTTCGTCAGTTGAATTTTGCTTTGCTAAATTGCTGTTATATTGTCCTGGGTTCAATTTCTAGTTTTTTGGTCGACATGAAATAGCTTTTTAGATTGAGAGAAATATTTGAATTTCTGTAAACACAGTTAAAGCAATATAGGTCAACCAATTTTTAAGTTTCTGGAAAGTTTAAAGCCTTAATTTGCAGTGCCTTGCCATGTAATAAATCTACCTTCAGTAGTAGCTTCACTACTAACTAGTGAATCCATTTTGACCAAAATTCCGATGTGGTGACGGAGTGATGCGTTTTCCTTAAGGAATTCGTTTGGTGAAGCTCATTATGTCCGAGATGCGGGTATTCTTTAGCCTATTTGCTTTTCATCTAGACCATATAGTATATGTATATGCCAAAGAGCTCCATACTACTATAATGTTATTCTCTACAGTAATATACTTAAGGATCATTTAACTATTTTTGGAGAATAAGTACGAGGGGTTTTGGTCTCTAATGCCACTTGCGCTGCTCCATTTTTTTTTCCAACCAGGTGTCCATTCCTGATAGAGCATCAGCAGAAGAGTTCATCGAATGGATGATCGCAGAACCACAAACAATTGTTTGGCTACCTACACTTCACAGACTAGCTGTCTCAGAGACTGGTCAGTAGAGTTGCTAAATGTATATTTTACAAAATGTATATCATCCGTGGAATGAGACCGTCGTGCCGTGAGCGGGCCCATGAAATGGCTAAAGAGAGTGAGATCAGTTATGGGTTATCAGCGGTTGCTGCTAGTGCCTTAACTGGCTAATATCCAGTGGCACACACTTAAATTTCAATTAGCGCATCTTTGCTTAAGAATATATCACCATCATTATCATTTGCTACCATTATTGTTTGTATACATGTTGGTAAAATTTTGAGAATATCGTATACTAAAATCGCACAACGAATATCGTAATAATATCATCGCCAAGTGAAAATTAAAAATGCAAATAGTCCATTTGCGCAAAAGTATTTGTTTGACGTACTTCATCAACTTTGAATTTACACAACATCTTAACTTAAATATTCTTTGACATGAAATGTTCTGACACTCTACTATCACTCGTCAATTTGGGTGTTTTATTGATCTTTGATTTTTAACCAGACAATGATGTCTGGACGATATTCTTATTCTTATTCTTATTATTGTTGTTATTATTACTTTGTTACTAATAAAACTCTACAATTAATGAATGCCATCCATTAAATGTTAGTTCACCTCATGCTTTTGAAGACAATTTTCTAGTTTCCACCTTGAAGGAACTCAATTCTATATTTTCATTCTTCACATGATTTCGGGCTGTAACATGGAAAAGAAAGAAGCAACCCAATAGTGATAATCCTTGCTATTTTCTGTTTTTCAGTGAAACACGAGTCAAAATGCAATGTATGTAAGATGTACCCCATAGTCGGCTTCAGGTGAGCCCTATGAAGGATTTATTTCAGTTAATGCTTGAAATGCTTGTTTTTATTTTTCTAACCTTTTGAGGGCAAAATGCTTTGGATGTAGTTGATTTGTTTTTACATGCTTTTCAGAATAGCATTAAGAACTTACGGGCCATACACTTCAAAACACAGAGCATGCTCCTAAGGTTTGATAACCTGTTCCTGCTGGTCTTGAACAGTCATTACTGAGCGCGAAACCTAGCCAAGGAAAGCACCAGATTTCTACCTAAATATGTCCAGTCCTCCTATGCGTTTACACCTTTGATAGCAGAGCCAAAAACAGGGGAGGGGAGTTGGAAGTTGCGTTAGGAAGTAAATTGAAATAACTTCAAAAGTTGCACAAACCTGTTGAAGAGATATCCTCTACTTAGACAATTATGGTTTGAAATTAAAGGCTTTAACTTTCATAGTGAGGTTTTTCTCTGTGCCGTTCTAACCCATATAAGGACTGGCTTGAGTCCCCGTCGCTGAAAACTCCCTTGCTCATAAATTCTCATTGGAAACTCTCAGGCGTCAAATCTCGATTCATCTTAAGCGATTTCTTGCATCAACTTTCTGGCATTTATATTCTATATTTTTGTTCTTCACTAGATACCGCTGCTTAAAATGTTTCAACTTCGACATGTGTCAGGTAGGAAATTTAATAGTAATTTTGTTTTGTTCAGTTTTCAAGTAAGTGGTATACCAGTTTTGTTTCTGTGAAGAGCATTCTGGCTAGTGGCTAAGTTGGAATACGTGTAATCCTTTGTGCTTGGACGAAGCCTTTTATGTCTGATGTTATCTTGTTTTGTTTTTCTTTGTATTTTTGGTAAAGACTTGAGTTTTGACGAAGATGACAAGAAACTTCTCAAAGTGTTTTGACGTTTTTACCAATGACAGCAGTTATAATTTCGGCTGTAAATAGTAATTTAATATGGTATATTATAGTATATCTTGAGGCTAGTAACGTGCTGTGTATGTCGTGTTATGTTTTGGTAATGAAACTAAACACAGTTCATCTGCTCTTTGTAACCAAGAATGCTTCATTTGGAATAACAAAACCCTCGTGAAATCCTCGTTTTTGAAGTCTTGAATCTCATTTACTAATGATTTAAACCTACAACCATGGCAAAAGTGGCAAAACAGTAAGTGTTCCATTATCTTGTTTTATAAAGGGATGCTTCTGGTCTGGTCGAGTGAGTAAACAGCACAAAATCGGTCACCCCACACAGGAGTACTGTCTAGTGGTAAGTGTCAACAAAACTAGCCTGGTTGCCCACCGCTCATATGCATGTGAGAAAGAAACCGAAAGAAAATGATTTCCCTCGTCTATATTCTTATCATACTAAACGACCGATTATTTTTTTGAAGGAGAACATAATTGTTAAGATTATTCCCTACTAGTATTTTTAATATAACTCTGTCTGCCCTGACTGAGTCCATCAATAAAAACAGTAACTTTATTTTTGTTGAAATCTCTGAAGTCGACACAAAAGGAGGACATGAAAGACTTCGCCAAAGTAATGCGAAATAAAGTGAGTAAAAAGAAGAAAAGGCAAGAAGACCCATCCAAAGGAAGGTTTATTCCAATCGAAATGAAAGAGGTTGCCCCTTCTGATGGCGAAGACGAGTAAGTCGTGTTTAAAATGTTTTGTTCAGTATTTTAAAAAAGACAACCTTCAATTCCCTTACTGATAATCCAGAACAAAGACAAATTCTAATTGTGTCATTCTGACTGTGTCAAACCAACTTATGGTACCAGATTATCTTGCATGATCATCATTCATTGATGCAACGTTACCGTAGTAAAATTAATATTTTCTGAAAGCTAAGGAATTGCAGATGACGAAGGTGTATTCAATTACGGCAAAACTTTCAGCGTGTTCGAATTTAACTCTCGATTTCCAAAAGTGTAGAGGGTCCCCGATCGAGTTCGTTTTCGGTCGGATTTGACACCCTTTTCCGCTATGTTGTCTTTGTGCACTTGCAAAAGGTCTCAAACTTAAGTGTTTCTACCTCCAGGAAAAAACGAGTTTACACTTGCAATCATCGAGGGAAAAACTATCGAAGCACCTCGTGGAGGATTGCACACAAACGCTTGATAATACGAATTTACTTCCCGTCGCAAGAACTTTTAGAACATTCCACAAAACGAGTCTTAAAAAAAATGTTCAATTTGTTGCGTTTACTGATACCCTTAGGGTTTTACATACACGCTCCGCTGCTGCACTATATGTACACCTCTATCTGTTTGGTGTTATATAAAGAACCCCAACAAAAAAACTACGGTAAACTTCAGTCTCGGTCAGTTATGCTCTAGAGTTTTTTTTCGTATTTATTTTTGTAATTAATGATTAGGGGAAACGAAGAGTCTCCATGATTGCTTGTGACATTGTCAGCATATTTTTTTAAGGTTAAGCGAAAGGCTTAGAGATGATTTTAGGCCTACTACTGCACGGCGGTGTTTCATAAAACATTTCTTCTCATGTTATTTAGGGATTCTGTGGATTTTGGCGCCCCGGAGAAAGTTTCACCAGGTTTAAACGTCAAGAACAGAGACCATGCGGCTAGGTTAGTTTGTAAAGGAAGGCGTGATATTAATAAAAATAGAAATATTGAAATAATAATTTAATAAAAATACTACTACTACTACTAATAATAATAATGATAACAATAACGATCATGATTAAATAATGACAATAATACTACTAATAATAATAACAGTAATATTAATAACAATATTAACTATAACAATAATAATAATGACAATAATTGAGAAGATCAAGGATGCAATGGCGGAGGTGGTTCCAGAGGTGACCAGAGATAGTTTTAAGCTGAATGCAGATAAAATTGGAAAAGGTTTTCTGTCGAAAGAGAAACTGGAGTTCATCCGGTCCTAATGGTATTGCAAACAACTGGTGCATAAAAGGGCGCGTCTGACACGAGGGTGTGGCCGGTAGTTTTCAGGCCACTGCGAATTACGAGCATGAGTTTCATTTTCGTGAAATTAATTGTTAGGGTAACATTAGTGTCAGGATTTTTTTTCTTTATCTTTCTAAGGATAATGAAGACTCAAAGTATTATGCTTGCTTGAAAATTTCATTTTCACGAAGTTAATTTCTAGTGTAACATTAGTTAGAGCATTTTTTTCCTTCTTATCTTTTTAAGATAATTAAGAATTTAAGTATTATCTTTCCTTTCAGTGTTAAATTCCAGTAAAGCAGCATTTGCTTCTTTTGTGAGAGTGTACTGTCGCGTTTGTTCAAGTTATCCATGTTTGCTGTTTTGTCTACTCCGTTTACAATTTCTCTCTTTTCTCTGCTCCGCCGCCCTTTTACTTCCACTCAACCTTTTTTCATTGTTCTTCTCCATCCCTACACATTTTTCGACATCGCTCATTTTCATCCAGTTATTTTTTTGGCAGACTAGCAAGTCATGAAACAAGAGAAGAAAGGAGCTCATCCAAGGAAAAGCCTTCAGTGACTCGGTCCGTCATGTAAGTTGAAGGAGGATGAGCACTTTGATGTGTGTTTTATATCAATTTGGTATTAATACCGTACTTTACTTTAGTGTGCTTTATAGCAAACATATATCTTACCTCAATCGATTTGAGGTTTTAAAGATTTTTATGATTTTTTTCTTTTCTTGTTTCCCAGCAGGGCTGATGAACACGGTCTAATACAACATTACACAAAGAGGTATTGTACCTAAAACTAAGTTTGTGTTGTTTGTTTGTGAAAGTCGTTGAAGAAAATCTTCGCACAAAACTCAAATCAAACATATTTTTCGGTCATCACCAAAGTTCAAGTTCTGTCTTTTTTTACCAATTTACATGCACGTTAATTCAATTTCAAGATCAGATATCAATATTTCATTTACTGACCTGCAAATAGCCATAGCTAGTGAAAAGCAGGTCTAGCAGGTAGCCCCATGTACAAGTAGAAGGGATTTTTTTTTTCATTCCAGAAATATTACTTTATAATTTTGCGAAAAACGAAATCTTTAGTAGCTCTGACGAGGAAGGAAATGATACAAATACAGATCTGTTTAAATCATGTCCTCGTTGCAAAATACAAGCGACCGACAGGGCAATTTCATGACGCAAATTCATTGTTGGACACCGAAAAAATCTGACGGTCATCACATGCGGTTGGGAAAGCTATTCCCCACAACTGAGAGAGATTTGTTCGTCACCGAATTATTCTTCTCCAAGCTTAAGGTTTGCATTCTGGCGAAGTAAAAGATGTCAAAAAAGCTGCTTGATTAAGCGATTCGTTCGAAATAGTCAGCTTTCGTTTTTCCTCACTTGCTCATTGGTTCAAGCGTGCACGCAACAGGGGACGTCGTTAGGATTTTTCAAGGCTTGGGTTTCGCGCCCAAGGTAATTACCCGGCTGTCATGTTGTGTGAGTATTGAGTGATGCATGCCATTCATATCCTTCGGATTCGCAGCTTTTCGCTTTGCGAATTATGTAGTTTGTATATCGTTGACTTTAAAATACGATCAACTCACAAGTGGGTTCACAGGCACCCCGGGACTCCTCTCAGGTACGCCCCTCTACAAGGTCGAACATAGACCATTTGTCACTGAGTGAGTCATTTAAGTTTGATTGATGCGTGGTTTTCTTATTATGAACACTCTTATAGATAGGTTAGCCCCTATTTTGTTTTTTGTGCTAACTTTAAATGATGTTTTCTTCTATTACTCCTTTTTTCCCCAGCTTGACTAGTGAGCCAGAGTCGATGGTAGGTGTCTTGAAGGAGATGATTACTGTCTTTCTAAGTGCGATTGTAACTGTTTTTAAAGTGTCGGAAATTAGGCACACCTCGCCGAAACATTGTAAGTTTTTTGTTCAGGTCTCAACTTTAAATCACTTAAACTAAACCAGAATAACTCAAATCAAAAGAAGGCTGGTTGTTATCTGACGTCGCATGCGTGTGTAAAAATGAGCGATCGAATCCAACTTTTATTATTTAATATTGCATAAAGCTACTCGAGCTTTCAGATATGTTATTAATTGCTACGACATTATTCGAGTTTTGCTCGACCTTGAGTAGTGTTTATAGATATGATTTAGGCGCAAGTGGCTGAATTTGAGTTTGATTATGGAAAAGAATCAAAAGATATCAAGTTTGCAAGGAGACTCGAAGACCCTACTTTAAGCTTTCCGGTGGGATGCTCCTTCACTGATCTGTAGGGAAATCTTGGTAAGCAGGGCATCTTTCATAATGTTAGGACCACGTTGGCGTATAGACGGGGGAGGTTGAAATCTTTATGTAAGTGTTGTGCCATCTTTTCAGTCTGCCAGTCCTACTCAAAACGCAAGGTACGGAGACATTCAAAGCAAGGGAGACTTGGAGCATCTGATCAAAAGTTTGGAAAACGATAACAGGTATGTTAGCATAAACAAGTGTCTGCTCACTCTGGTTTCAACGCATCCTTCTCATGAAATTCTGAACGCTGAGGTAAAAGTAAAATACCATACTCGTTGTCATAGAGCATGCTTCTTTTGTAAGAGTGTACTTTTTCTCCTCAAGCATGCGCCATGTGTAAAGGTATTCCTTATTAGAATGGTTTGAATTTGCTTCACCTCTCCTCGTGGATTATGCGCCATTTGTTAAAGTATCCCTTATGATTATGGTCTTAGTTTCCTCTAGTCTTCCTCATAGACCATACGCCACTTGTGAAAGTAACCTTCATAGAATCGTTTGTATTTGCTCTCTTAACTCGTAGAGTTTGCACCTTTTGCGTGAGTACTCCATATTATGAAAATGGTTGGAGTTTGGTTTCTTCAACTTGGAAGTTTGATAGAGGAAATTCTGCTTAAAGTAAGAGTGATTCTATTTTTCTTTCCGTGCAGGGCCCTACAAGGCGAAATCAATGGTATATATCAACTTCAACGCCAGCATCAAAGGGAACATATTATTGTCCCTACTGAGGGCCCTTCCAGAGAGGCCCATTTACAACGCAAGAGGGAACGTTTGGAGGCACGTGAAGAAGTTCTCGAAGAGCATAACTATCAGTTGCAAGTTCAGCTCCATCGTTTAAGGATCCTTCTTCAACAGGTACAGGCAAAGATTGAGCTACAACGATCGCAGTACTGGGTCTAGGTTGAATGAGTTGAAAATAAATTTCAGTTTTTCCCCAAATGGCACATGCGTGTCGCGATTTTTGTCGCTGCCATTTTGGGTTGTGTGTGATAGCGAAGGATGTGATTGGCTTACATGTAGCTGACTTGAATTTGCGCAAACTTTTTCTTAACTTTGTGATAGTGATGAAATTTTTTTTTTGACCGCAAAACAACTAAGTTCTATCGTATAATTAATCAACGAAGATATAATTATGTAACTGTAGAAAATATGTGTATAGAGTCTAAAGAGGACTCAGAGATAATTTTTCTTATCAAATTTAAATGTAGCAAAGCCTTAAACCTATTACCATTTAAAATAAAATTTAAAAGAGGAAAGTAACTTTAATTTGGCGTTAAAACCTTGAGCGCTGTAATCATGTTCTCGAAACCGTTGCAGTTCGAATTAAAACTTGATACATAATTGTATGTCTTTTGTTTTGTCATAAGAAACGTGTTGACAGATCAAATACTAAGGGAATTTGATACATAACGTAACAGTCGTTTCAGTAGTTCGCCCCTTTCAGAGGCTAAAGTGATGTTTTTATTGTTCATCTTAGGAATAGGTGAAGTGCATATGCCTTTTACTTCAACTTTTTGAAGGAAAAAGGAAAGGAATTATTGCGCCGAGTCGGCTAGAACCAATCTCATATCACGTTTCGATAATGCTGTGTATGTCTACTAAATTTTTTGACACTCGAAACTTTTTAAATGAAAACAATAGGAAGTCGATGCTACTTCTGACTGACAATAGGGCATAATAATCACATGGCATTGGCATCGCTTTACGACTAGAGCTGTATGAAAAACCAACGTTAAGCAGCTTACACAGCCGGATCTGAATATTTATACGGAATACAGTCTTGAAATGAAGAAAACGTTCAAAGGTACAAAGCACAATACTTCCGAGACAAATATACAACTGTGTTTGAGTTGTTTGCGAACTTGTTTAAATGTTTTGCTTAGGATTGACGCCTTGGATGTGATAATCGGAAGTGCGACTCAACCGCTCATGAATGTTTAAATTTGAAACTTTTAAAAATGTTAAATTCTGCGTGAAATTCAAGTTACAGCTTTGCTGTCTACTTTCGATTTCAACGTTTTTGAGAACATATGAATACTTAAAAGCATGCTATCATACTTCAAAAAGATTTTGCAATGCACCTGTTTTGTAAATCTCTTAATTTAAACTTAATATTTGCAATTTGTCGTGTTGTGATCAGCAACAATTGTAAATTAAAAGTAAAGTTCAAGTCAAACATTGTTGTCGTTTTATCTACGGTCACAGAGGAAAGGACATTTTCCTGTCTTCTTGAATACGAGGAGAAAATGGCCTCTAGTTTTGCCTATGATCGCTTGGACCAGTTAGCTTTAGATACTAACCACAAACTCCAAACGGTAGTACAATATCTTTTTCATCAGATAATCTCAAATGTACTTTTAAAATCGATAATTTTGGTTTGCTTTAAACTGACCGTCATCCACCCTTCGTTGAGGGGTGAAAGTGTTTTAACGTTTATTTTACTGAGTAGTATTAGAAATCAAAATCTTTAGTACCTCCTCAGTACACATTTCAAAATAATCAGATATATAGCACTAATGAACAACATGATATGAAAATACTTCTTTTATTCTTGGACAAAATCTTTGTAAAAAAACCACAGCTAAAAGTGCTAAGCTTAGGACGTATATCTGTTTTGATATTTCTGTCAAATTCCAGTGATTTTGATCCAAACTTTAAATTTCAGCACGATGATAGGGTCTGATTTATTATTTGTTGTGTAAAGTGGGGAAGATTTCCTGCTTCCTAACAGCATTTTAGCTATTTTGTAGCGTCGCTCACTAATTAACACATTCGGTTTTGATTTTGATTTTCGAAACTATCCACAGGCAACCTTTGAACTGAAGCGCCTAAAAGAGTAAGGTATTGATTTTGCTCCGTTCCCATCGAGCATCCTCGTTATTCATAAATGAGCGTCGAGATTGAGAAAATTCTAATGTCTGACTCTTAAATCACACAACAAACAAAGAATTAGTCTTACTGCTCTGAACACATTCGCTTTACCAGTCACATTTAAATGCTCTATGTGCCACGGGTTCGAAGTAACGTCGCTCAAACATCTAAGCCTCTGTAATGGATGTGATTTCTTTTTTTCATAGGATTAAACGAACTAATTATGATAATTTTTAATTTTGGGGGGTTCTTATTTTGGCACAAGTAATGCTTTTAAATTAAGAGGCAACTAATTAGCTAACATGTTACAAGAAAAGCCTATTGTGATAAAATCAGTAACAAATTAACGCATTAGACGAAACCCAACCAAGCATTCCTTTTTGCTCACGGGGGGGAGAAGACAGAACGGAGGCCTAACAACAATCACAAGTTTTCCTTCGTGTCTTTTTCCGACCTTTTCTCTAAAGTTGTGAAATGAAGGTGTGAACAGTCTTATTTACACCCCTGGAGAGCAACATATTTCATAATGGTTCATACCACACAAGTGAAAAGTGCTTTTCGCGCGCGTTGATTGGCTATCTCGGTGGTGATTAGCCAAGCAATATTCGCATCCAAACAGCCGACGAGAAACAAAATCATAAATGTCTTTCACTTCTTTTTCGGAAGGGAAAATTTTATTAATAATCGAGGAGGCCAAGAACTGTACACAAAGTGGCGCCAAAGTGCGGTTCCAAAGTACTTATGGAAGGATTGTTGATCTTTTTAATTTCAAATTTTGGGGAAAAGAAAGTTGTGAAGCATGGTTTCAACCACAAGTCGAATTTGTTACAGTATCATGATAAACTAAATAAACAAGTTCTTTGTATAAGCTAGGTAAGTGCTTTTGTATCAAGTCAATAAATTCCTCCAAATGTTTTGTAGGCGTCAATATGCCTTGCTTGGGAAATAAAAAGCTTTTCTAGCTTTTGATGAAAATTTTTTGTTTGACTTCAGTGAGTGTCAAAAGTCTAAGCACAATCTACTACTTTTTTAATTTTCCTATAGCTTTAATATATTTCCCCCTTTCCCCGATTTCAGTGTTGTCTGGTGTTATAACGTGATTACAAACTTCAGGCAACATTGTTTGGAGGAAGGGGGAGTCAAGATGTTGAGTGAAGCATTGTGGACCATCTAGAAAGGGAGGCGTGCCAACTACTTTTGCCACTCGTTGTTGTTACTCAGCTTGTGTGGTATACACCAAAGTAATCAATCACCTTAGTTCTGGTAGGCTTGTCGGTGAATAGGTACCCCTACTTCGGTGAATAATTGAGGAATACACTTGAGATTTCTTACTTGAGCACTTGATATTTAAAGCTTTGTGTGTGTGGAGTTCTAAAAAAGCAAAATTCTAATGCTGCTCGGGATGTCTTGAAGTCGGGTCTCTCGACCAGTTTGGGTTTATCCCCAGGCTAACGAGAATCCTTTGATTAAAAATAAGTTTTAGATAACATAATGATAAGATAATAATAAAATAGGATTTGTCGATTTATTCTTCATTGCAGAATGAAGCTATGCAGCTCTCTTCGCCAATAACGCCAGCAGCTCAGCCTTCTTCCAAGCCTCACACAACCGTGTCACCCTCAATGGCGATCGTTGCTCCTCCCCCTACAGTTTCCGAACCGAATAATACCATGATGTCAACGCGAGTTAATTTTTCTGGTGGCTTTTACCAACCTCCTTCCGAGCCAGGCATGTTACCAGCTCAGTCCCTAAACCAACATTCCGTCGTTCCTCAGGCAACATTTCTTACGCCAAGTCCATCGCTGCAGCTAAATTCTCCTCGGTGTTCCTTGTCGCCTAGACATTTTTATCAAAAACCCCAGTTCGGGGATTTCCAGAGCAGCTTGGCACGTAATTCTTTTCTTCTTAAAACGGCTGCAGAGTTGGGCGTGGTAGATCGACTCGACACTTCTCACGAAGGGATTGAGCTCAGTAATATTGTCGATAGAATAACATCTACTTTCCCTTTGGATGCTCACTCAGGTAATGTTTTCACACTTTTGTTCCACTGTAAGGACAACTTTGTCGATAACTTCCAGTTAGAGTGTCTAGCAATTGCGCACGTGTTGATATTATTGAAGTGCGATTTTATGCCCTTATGGCCAACGCATGTTGGGTGCAAAGCGCAGGATCTACCAATAACTCAGAAAAAAATGATCGAGTTGTCCTAGAACGAAGGGACAGATATCTGAAGTGGAGACTGTGTTTTTTTAAAGTGGTAAGTGCAATTAGTTTAACAGCTAGTTTTCAGGTACGCCACGGTAAGTAAAATTCATTTCAAGTGTAATAAAAAGTAGAGTAAAAACAGTATATATCGAAACAAAATATTAAAGTTATTTACAGTTAAAATTTAAAAGGTATATGAATTTTAATTTTTGTCTTAAAATGTTACAAGCTTTAATGTTCCTCGTCGCGACCGGTAGAGTTCCATTGTTTCACTGTGCAAAACCTCAAAAAGTCCATAGATTGTCGTTTAAACCTTTAGTAGGTCCAGTATTAAGTACTTCTGGGATTGTAAGAGTCACACCTATTACAATCTCAGAGGTACGATAAAACTGGACCTGCCAAAGGTTAATTGGAAGTAAAGTGACCTGTATTTTTGCAAAAGATAGAATCGCCCAAGAAACATGAATTGGAGACATATCTATGTTTTGAATGCTGAAATTGTTTTTATTTTATGGTTCTCCTGTAGACTTGCCAGTTGATATACACAATGATATTTTTCTCGCTGCAAGTATGATTGGCGAAGCAATGCAGTCTATGGTCACTGAAATGTCGCGGAACGCAGGTAAGCAAAGACTCCCAATTTTACCAACAGGTATAGCTTATTTAAAATGGTAATTTCTCTAGCTTTAAATTTTTTTAAAAACCAGCAAGCTTTTTTTTTCATCTTGTTTTCACCATCATAATCTGACCAGAAAATTGCGAATCATCCTGGTTTAAAATATTTTAAGTCAAGAACAGATTCTAACCACAACCTCAAGTGAAACAAGTCGTTTTTACGGAGGAACTTTCATGATAACCTATCTGCCATTTGGGTTAACGTGATAAATATATCACGCTACTGTGCGTAAGTTGGTTAGTGAGTAAGTACGTAGATGAGTAAGTAGAGAGGTAATTAAGTAAGTTAGTAAGTAGTTAAGCAAGAAAACTATTAATGTAGTTCAGTGCGCCCTACAATTGCAACAAAACAATGCGTGAATTGCTTAAAATTTTGGGTGTCTCAGCTGCGCTTGTTTTATTCAATTAATTGGTTTTTGCAGTTGTCGTAGTTGCCACAGGTCATAAAATACTCAGGTCTTAAAAAGGTCAAGGAAAAGTCGAGAATTTCACTTTAAATCAGGAAAAATCTTAATTTTTAAAAAAGTTTAGGGAAAAGTTAATACGGACTCGTTCATCTTGTATCGGCCCTCTTCATGATTGAAAATTCTGACCCATAACATTATGTGATTTGATATAACTCATGTTCATGGTTAATTACAACCGACAGATACCTATCAAACACGTCATTTCCCATAGAAGTACGGGTTGCAATTGGTTTCTGAATGAAATCATACACTTTCCGTTTCTACTTTATTCATTATGTTCTAAAATTTAAATTCTTTGGTACATTTCACGAACATGAGACGTGTTTAATTGGTTGAATAAAGTTTATTGAAATTGACTTGGACTAGCTAAAGTTGGGTTTCTAAGATATTCAATCTTTCCAAGATACGTTAAGTAGCTATCGAATCATGTTTCATAACGATTAATGTATAACACTGTTACCACAGTTGGCCAGGGAAATAATACAATTGTCAGAAAAAAGTCAGGAAATTTCGCAAAGCAATGAAGATGGTTACCATGAATCCGTTTGATTACAGCTACTGTATTAATTTTTAGTACCAATATTTTAAGGTCGATTAAATCTCCATTAGTGCGAAACT